>NC_046167.1:11505177-11692677 GCF_011064425.1 Rattus rattus | reverse complement strand
TGTGTATGCGCACCGAGTCATTAAAATGACCATAGAGACTCAAGAGAGGGACAGATGGTCAACCAGCCGCCTTATGATAATATGGTGGGGCATAGATGGGTGGGATTGTGGAACGTGGGGACTGTAGAAAGGGAGGTGTGTGAGTGACAAGCGCATGCGCAGCTGGCGCAGAGCTGCAAGGATGTATGGTGTGTGGTCTCTCCTGTGCGCCGTCTACGCTGCCCCGCAGGCAGCCGCGGGGTGAATGAGAAAGTACATCCTTGGCATCTTTGAAAAAAGGAGGAACGCAGAGAACAAGGATTCTCTTCCACCAACCAGGAATCATGGGTATTAGAAATGAGGGCTGCTAGTTGTGTTAGATTCAGTCTCTTGGTCAAGAAGTGCCCAGGGGGTGAGCCATCCTCTCCAGGCTCCAGGGTACCATCGCTCTGTTCCAGTTTTTGTTTTTTGTTTTTTTCTCTCTGGCTTTGAGCTGAGGCGTACCTGAGCTAACAGAATATTCTTACTCACACGTGCACCTCGCCGATCTCATTTTAGTTCTGATACTGGAAAACTCTACAGCTTTCTAGATTGACTCTTGGCTCCCCTGTGGGGATGGCAGTTTCCCCGCTTCTAGGTGGCCGCCACCTGCAGGTTTTGTTTTGGTTTCTTGCTATGGTCAAAGCAGATGGACTCAGGGACAGTGTTTTAAAGTGACTCCTGTTTAAAGGGCAGGTAAGCAAGGACTTGTGTGATTTGGTTGCCAAATACTGAATTCTCTTAGAGCAATAGAAATATAGCTACTGGTTTTGCTCATATTTAACAACACCCAGAGTGAAAGGGCGCTCATATCTCTGTGGTCTTTGAGAAATCATCAGCCAAAGTGGGTCTTTTTCTACCCTCAAGTCTCCATGCCAATCTCCTATGCATCCATCAAAATCCAGCTGAACCCTACCCTCTTCTGGTTGCCACCCTGCCTCACCCTCTCCTTCAGCATCCGAATTCTTTTTCTCCATTTTCAGTGCATGGTTTCTGATCAGATTGAACCTGGGTCCGTGTCTACCTTGTCTCTTCACCACACTGTGGCTTTTGCTCTAGCAAAGGCTGTGTGTCTTACTCACCTTCGTACAGACACATATGCCAAATTGTACACAAAGCACAAGGCTCGTGACACTTTTAAAAACTTCTCTTTACACTCATTCCTTCAACACACATTCATTGAATTCTCTCCGATGCACTGTTTGATGTTTGGGTAGAGATTCCTACTCAAGCATTCAGTGCTGTGAGTAAACAAAAGCCAACAGGTAATTGTCAGGATGGCGATGAAGTTGTGGCAGGATGCGCCCATCTTTGCAGCACTTGAGAAGCGGAGGCAGGAGGATTTAAAATTTGAGGCTGGCCTGAGCTAAATGGCAAGACCTTGTCTCCACAAATTTAAAAATGCTGTACTGCTTGCTGTATTGCTCATATATTCAAAAAATTAATTATTTGAGGGATCCTAACAGAATGAAAACATATATGTGTGAGTGTGTATATGTGTGTGTATATGTGTGTATGTGTGAATGTATATATGTATATATGTGTATGTATATATGTGTGTATGTGTGTATGTATATGTGTGTATGTATATGTGTGTATGCATATATGTGTGTATATATGTATGTATGCATATATGTGTGTATATATGTATGTATATATGTGTGTATATGTGTGTGTGCATATATGTGTATATATGTGTGTATATGTATGTGTACATATATATGTGTGTATGTATATATGTGTATGCATATATGTGTGTATGTATATATGTGTGTATATATGTGTGTATATGTATATATGTGTGTATGTATATATGTATACATGTGTGTATATATGTGTATATATATGTGTGTATGTGTGTATGTATATGTGTGTATGTATATATGTGTGTATAAATGTGTGTATATATACATACATACACACACATTAGGAGAAAGAAAAGAAGAAGTAGACAGAATCCTTACTCTCTCATACCCTTACAGTTGAGTGGGAAGGAGACAGATTATGTAGGGACAGAAGTAAGTGACTCCACCCCGCGTTATCTCAGAAACACAGGTAAGGGGTGTATATGTGAACGGAGTATACACACAGATGGATGTCAGAAGACTGTCTCAGGTGTGAGTCCTCACACACCGTCCACCTTATCTTTGAGAGTGTCTCTCACTGGGACCTAGGGCATGTCAACTGGGCTGAGTTGAATGGCCAGCATGCCTGGGGATCCTCCTACGGTTTCCCCAGTGATGGGACTACAAGCTTTCGCTACCACAGCTGGTTTCTGCACAATAGGGGCAGAATTCTGATCCTCGTGCTCGCCCAGCAAGCATTTTATTGACTGAGCCATCTTCCCTGTCCCTATATATACTTTCATAAGAGGGAGATGGGGACCATGCAGACTGTCACTAAAAGGTGACAATAACCATCACTCCATCCCTGGTATTGCATTCCTACTGCAAGTATCTATGGTGAGGCGTACAGTACAAGTCAAGTGGACATATGGTTATGTATTTCAAATACAACACAAGCAGTGTATTTCACAAGCAAACTGTAAAGTCCTGGTAAGAAGAGGGATCATCAGTATCTAGCACAACCAAGAGATCTGCCTAAGCCCTGGACTCCTCTCTGCTGCTGTCTGCAGCATCTGTGAGAAAGAACCAGACTCTTCTAGCTTGAAGAACAGGCTGCTACAAATGAGTTCTTTCTGGTAATAATAATGAGGAGAAATAATCGGTCCATCTGGTGGCAGTGGGCTACTCAGAGGGACACGCTGTCTGTCAGTATGATACAGCTCTGGATATGGAATCCGTTTAGTTAAGTCAAGGGTTCCATTCTCCTTGATGCCACCAACAAGAGACAAAGTCACAACTAAGAAGTTTAGTCAAAGCGTCTGATCTATGGAATTAACTAAAATGTCCAAATGGGTCCCCTGAGGTCACAGAGTATGTGACAGGAGGCATTTATCTCAGTCATGTAACTGATAATGAACAGAGGTGACAGCAGAGTTATTTAGTGTGGGAGAGCGTATGTGTGTTTATGTGTGTGTGTGGGTGTGTGTTATGCATATATGTGTGTTCTGTGTGTATATATGTTGTGAGTATGTGTGGTGTGAAGGATGCATATATGTGTGTGTGTTCTGTGTGTATATTTGTATGTGTGAGTGTCTGTGAGTGTGTAGTGTGTGTATGTATGCATGTGGGGTTGTGTGGTGTAGGGGATACATAGATGTGTGTGCTGTGTGTGTGTGGTGTCTGTATTTAGTGTGTGTAGAGGGTGAAAATATGTGTGTGCCATGTATGTATGTGTGTATATATGTGTGTGCTATGTGGGTGTACTGTGGGCGTGTGGTGTAGATGTATATATGTGTATGGGTATGTGTGGTATATGTATGTATATGTTATGTGTGTGAATATGGTATGTATATGCGTGGTATGTGTGTAGTGTGGAGTATGTGTGGTATATGTGTATTGTATTGTGTGGTGCATGGTGTCTGTATTTGTGAATGTGTGTTCACGTGAGTGTGTGCATGTGAGCATGTGCATGTGAGTGTGTGCATGTGGACTTGGATGTGGGTGTGTGGATATGTTGGGTGTGTGAATGTGTGTACTGTGGGATATGTGTAGGTGTGAGTGTGTGTGCATGTGATTGTATGTGTATGGAAGTGTGTATATAGTATGGGGTATGTGTATGTGTGTTATGTGTATGTGGTGTGTAGTGTGTGAATATGTGTGTGTATGTGTATAGGTGTATGTGTGTATAGTATGGGGTGTGTGTATGTGTGTGCTATGTGTATGTGGTGTGTGGTGTGTGTATATGTGTGTGTATGTGTGTCGTGTGATGTGGAGGGGGTATATGTCTATGAGTGGTATGTTATGTGGTTCTCATTGTGTGCACATGTGTGAGAGTGTGTGTGTGTGTGTGTGTGTGTGTGTGTGTAGTGTATTCGTGGATGCTCAGATTCAAGGACCCCATCAGGCCTCTGGTTTGAGAAATAACAAACAATAATAAACTTTGAAGAACCAGTCAGGTGACTGTGTCTCTCAAGAACAGGGCGCCATGTTGCTCTCTTCCTACCGGGTGCTGCTGTAGAGGGAGGACGGTGGCTGGTGTGGAGACTCTGCCTCAGCCGCCATGGTTCTGAGTGAGAGCTTTCATTATCAGCTCAGGTCGAGCAACAATTTATGCCTCTGCAGTATTTTATTCCCACAACACCACTACCATTTCCAGATGGCTCTTGACTCAGAACCGGGGGAGACTATTGGTGCCTGGGTGCATCGTTTTCTTTACAATCAGAACTACATGAGCAAAATGTTAATCATGGCTGACTGATGAGTCTCAGGTGTTCCACACAAGGGACTATGCCAGTATCCTTCCAAAACTTTCCTTTAGCCCCCTAGCCCAACCACAGCAGGCATTGTCAGTCTATTTCTGCATTAGCGTGAACATCTGGGCTTGTTCTTCCCTCGGTGAAGCCAGAGGACGCTTGGCCAGCATTCTAGGGATGTTCCCTTTCCCACCCAGTTAGAGGAATGCGCAGAATTCAGAGACCACTGAATTGTTAAAACTTGGGTTGAGATTTAAGATTGGAAGAGGGCTTGGAAACCAGAAGCATGGATCCCTACAACCTTACAATGTTAGTATCGGAACCCAGCATCCTCGAGATAATCTAGCCTGTAACTGGTACCAGTCATTGCAGGTCTAATGCAAGTGTTTGTTTTTTGGTTTTGGCATGTAGCTATAGATGTAGATGTGGATGATGTAGATGTAGATGATATAGATGGTGTGGATGGTGCGTGTGATTATGTATATGACTATGTATATGCATACGATCATGTATGTGTACATGCATGTATGCAGCACGTATTCATGTTCACTTAGGTGAGTGCATACACACGAGTGTCTGTGTGAGAATAGAGGCCACCATCCAGTGTCTTCAACATTTACCTTCTACCTTATCTTTTGAGATCTGGTTTCTCCCTGGACCTAGAATGCTTGTCCAGCAAGCTATGGGGAATCTCTCTCTTCCTCCTCGTCATCTATCCTCTAATATAGAATAGTGCTGGTTTTTACTTGGGGCCTAGGGGTCTGAACCCAGGTTCTTATGCTCCTACAACAAACACATTTCCAACTGCACCATCACCCTAGCTCCTGAAAGCCTGTTGTTACAGACCTCTGCCAATGTTGCATATTGGGACCTCTATTGGTCCCAATTTGTTGGGAACAATAGGTTCTTGTTTTATCATACATAGCCAAACATGCTAGACAAGGTATCCTCTTTAATTTTTGTGGGGAAGGGGACAGTATTAAGGCTAAAACCTGGGTCCTCTCCACTCTGAGCAAGTGTTCTACCACTGAGTTCAGTAGGGTTGGCACAGTAATCCCAGCTTAGGTTCAAATGGTGATTCCCAGCCAAGGGGATGCATTCGTGGGAACGTTTCACACCTGAAACCAAATTCAAGGGGCTAGTGGAACATTGTTGTTCCGAGATATATACACCTCTGTTGAAATGCAATGGCCACAGTTCCAGGATATATACACCTCTGTAGAAATACGATGGCCGTATGCCAAGGAACTCCTGCCATTGCCTATTCGTCACACAGACAGGAGGAAATTGTATTAATTTGATGGCATCTCCCCTCTCTGTTCTCCTCGGCAGCCTGAGTAGTCTGCATTGATCTTTGTCCAGAGCTCCTGTCCTCACTGTGGTAGATTCTCCTGGGCACTGCTTTGCTCTCGGTCTCTCCCTCGGGGTTATTCTTTGGCAGCTGACTGGATGCATTCCCTCATTGTCCTCATCTTCTCCCAGGTCAGAGCTAAAATGAGATTTTATGGAGCCGACAACTTGTCGTGCAGAGCTGATGGTAGGCAGATGGTCGCAATGAGACTTTCCCATTTCTTTCTTTCACACCATCCTGACAGTGATGACCCCCAGCAAACATCCCCTGCTGTGTGCTATAACTAGACTCCACTTGTTAGAAGAGACAGGGCCCCCCTAATGGGAAGACTTCTAGGCAACCGGGTTTTGTTCTTCATCCCTCTTCACAGGAGTGAGCATAGATATGGACAAAAAGCTCATTATTGGAATGTAGGCAGAATAAACCCAGCCTTGCATGTATGGCCACTCTAAATCGCTCCTTGTTGGTAGAATGTGCTGGGGATCAAAGCCAGTGACTTGCACATGCTAGGCCAGCACCCTATGGCTAAGCTCAATGTCCCATCCTAAATCCATGTTTCCTCTTACCACAATATTTTTTAAAACATGAAGGTCCAAGAGATCACAAGAAAAAGCCAACTGTAGCTTCTTGTCAGACTTCAGAAGGACAGATTACCTTGAGAATAAAGTACTTTGGTTAGTCCTAAACCAGACAGGGTAGGAGGCCAAATCTGTTACACCAACATAGCAGTTATCTGTTGCCACACTGCACCAAAATTCCTTACTCAAACATTCCAGTCTCCCAGCCCACTGAATTCCAAGTCGCTTCCCCATTCAACATCCCAGCTACTTCCTGATTTTTCACTCCCTTCCTATTCCTTAGCCTCTTCTCTCCAGCCATCTTCCACACACTGGCTTCAGTAGAATTGGCATAGTAATCCCAGCTTAGGTCCAAAAGGTAATTACCAGCCAAGGGGATGCATTCATGGGGACCTTCAATTCCTGAAACCAAACTCAAGGGGATAGTGGGACATCAGAGAGGGCTGGTGCCGTTGGCAATAGCCGTTTTTAGTAAACTACAGCTTTAAGCCATGGATAAGAAACAGCAAAGGAATTTATAGCTACAAAGGGAGTTTAGAACTGCCCCCAAGAACTTTGCACTCTCTGAGGTAGAGAGACGGAAGTCATGGTGAAGGATGAGCCTGTGTTTCAGATGGTCACTTGGTCTGGTTTGTCATTTGGATTTAACAGGTGTGTGTGTGTGTGTGTGTGTGTGTGTGTGTGTGTGTGTGTGTGTGTGTGTGTGTGTGTGTGTGTGTGTGTGTGTGTGTGTTTTTTCGATAAAAGATCTTGTTAAGGACAAAGGTTTCATTCTAATTTCATCGTCCTCCCAGCCCAGTCTCCCAGGTACCAGCAGTACCTATGATCCCAGCTTAGCCGTATTCAGATTCTAATACATGGTAAGGTCTTCAGGACATTTCCTTCATCGTGTATTGGTTTGTTTGCTTTAAAAATCTTGCTGCTACGAATTCTCCTAAAATAGACCTAAGAACATTCATCATCCCTTCCTGTTGTAATGAAATTCTCCCTCAAGGCCCAATACCCTCTTAAAATGTACGCCTGGCGTTCTAATAACACAAAAGCTGAGTTTTATTCCCCTTGATCTCTAGAACTTTTATTTTTCTCATCTCTGAACTTTCATCCTTCCCGCTGTGTAAAAGAACTCATCACAGGAGATACAGCCCAGTTAGGACAGTGCTCGTTCAGTGTGGTCAAAACCCAGGGTTTGAATCCCAACACAGCCCAAAACGTACCTTTAGTGGTGTATACCAGTCCCCCTAGCCCTTGGGAGGGAAAGGCAAGGGCACAGAAGTTCAAGGTCATCCTTGATGTTCACAATGCGTCTGAGGCCAGCCTTGGCGACACAGGACCCTGTCTCACATAAATCTAAGTAATCCAAGACTTCTCTCCACCTCTGTCACTGCGGTGTTGCTCACTCTTTGAAACTCTCCATCGTCATTGCTCTGGCAGAGACTTCTCCTTGCATCTTCCTGAAGGACCAGGTCACTACTTTGGACTCAGAGTGCTTCCTGAGAAGAAAGGTCACATTCAGCTCTTCCACTGACAGTGCATTCTTTTCACTAAAGCTTTCACTCTGAACCAGAGTGACAGGCACCCTGAAAAACAGGGCACAGCCACCTGGACAGATGATAATATCTCTAAGATAAATGGCGGAGAAGCCTACCCATCAATCTACTCTGCTTCAGTCCAGGTGCTGACAACGTACAGTTGCCTTTAGTTGGTTCGAGGCAGGGTTTCGGGTAGCTAAGGCTAGCCTTGGATTTGTTACACATAGTTGAGGATGACCTTGAACTTGTGATTCTCCTACCTCTACCCCAAGTGCTAGGATTGCAGGCATGGGCACCCTGAGGTTTAGAGTGAATGCAGTAACGTCAGACTTTCAGTCACATTCTGCTTGAGCTCCTCTGAAATGTCTCCGTTTCCTTACTCTCTTGCTTGAGAAGGCAGCTCCCGTGGCTGGTGTCCAGTTACTTCCTTGGCTTCAGTCTGAGTTCCATGCCCAGGAGGAGAGGAACACTCTGTTCCTTGGAGCAGTAGCCAGAGTCACTTCCTTGCCCCATAAAGCCAGCCCAGTAAATGGAGGCACTCCAGTTACCACTGTTGAAATAATTGCACAAAGCGGGCAATGCTCCCCAACCGCCTTGGTTCTAGATCGTTGACTTTTATTCTCGGGCTGCACTCTCCTGACTTTGCCGCAGTCAGTCCTTCACCCACTGAGGTGATCACCTGTGATGTGCTGAGAGGAAGGGGAGGACATCACCTCCAATGTGAACTTGAACTGGGTGACAATGATAGCTTCTTTGTTACCCTCACAGAGGGAGCTGCTGTTGAGTATGTCCTGGAAGGCTTGGGAAAGGAAGAAACTGTAGTTCTTCGTAGAATCAAGCCCCATGTCCCCACCCGCACAGGATAGCTCCTCTCTGTTTTCTACTTAGATACATCCTTTTCCTGACTCCCTATCAAGAAAAATAAATCAGCAATTAAATTATTTTAAAAACAAGATGATGAAAGGCCCATGCAATTAATTCTCTTTTTTCTTCCCCACGTCTCTGGGGCCCCACCCTTACCAGGAACATGTTCCCTAAGTCAATATAAAATAGCTTGGTTTCTAGACACCGTTGCCCACAGAGTGGAATTTTCCGTATGTGGGTTGGTTGCGTCTTGCAGTAATAAATCCCTTCGTGTTAAATTCTAGACCTACTGTTTTCTAAGAGCCCTGAGAGAAGCGTGGGTATCCAGAGGGCTCCCTCTGTGGAGAACTCTGACAGCTTGTGGGATGCTCTGATGCCTTGCCGAGGCTGCAGGCTTTCATAGATGAGCTCTGATTTTCTGTTCTAAGCCAAGTAAGTTTCCGTAAGGACCAGTGAGGAAAGCTAAATGAACAGTAACTAAACCCAGTGAGGGAAGACGTTCTGAGGTATTACCTCAAAAAAGGAACACCCTTCTCTTATTAGAGTGAAACCTAGCAGTTCTGAAATGTCTTTGTGGAAGAATTGCAACTGGGATGTAAAGTGAATAAAAAAATAAATTAATGGAAGAAGAGGAGGAGGAGGAGAAAGAGGAGGAGAAGGAGAAGAAGAAAGAGAAGGAGGAGGACGACGAGGAGGAGGAGAGAAGGAGGAAGAGGAGGAGGAAGAGGAGGAGTTCTGAGTAACAGACACACTCTTGTCAGAAATCATTTGATCCTAAAATGTTGGGTCTTGCTTTCAGTCAGTATACATATTTCCTAATGAACAGTAACTGGTATTTTAAAATCCATTGGGCTTATTTTTTTTCTTTTACTTTCCTTTCTCCACTCCTTCCCTTCTTTCTTTTCTCTCTCTTCCTCCTTCTCCCTCACTCTCTCTCTTCCTCCCTTCTCCTCCCCCCACCCACCATTGGATGTACCCACTTAACATTCTTGGATTTTTTTTTCCCCCCGGAGATGGGGACCGAACCCAGGGCCTTGCGCTTGCTAGGCAAGCGCTGTACCACTGAGCTAAATCCCCAACCCACTTAACATTCCTGAAGTGGTAAATCTCTTTATAACCCACTTGTGTGGACATTCAAAGAATCATCTCGTAAGAAGGATGGCCTATGTGGCAACTAGGCTGGGTTTCACTTGGAGTAGGCTGTGCTCATCCCAGAATTAAAAAGGACTGGCTGCTCTGTGTCCCTGTCTCCAGCAGGGACACAGAAGTCTGGATGTGACAGTGTGGTGCTCAGAGCAGGGATGGGGGACATCAGACACGGTGAACTATGCGGCTGGCATGTTGGAGGATTTGGGGGAGGGGCTTGAAGGACCCAGCTGTGTATCACTCCAGCAGATTTCCCACTCCATAGCCCCCGCCTGCTCTCTGAGTGGCGACTGAGCCAATCAGAGAACTGGATCTACCACGTATCTGTTCTCAATACTTTCAAGTAACTGGGTGTCTCTACACCTTGCGTTCTCCACAAGGATCTCTGTCAAGGTGGTGCCAGGAGAACACGTCCTAAGCTTGTTCTGCCAGGGGCCTTCATTTTTATTACCCTAGTCATTAATTGCACTTAGGTGAATTGGTTTGAAACAACACTCTTTGAAAAGTGACAGGGTTATCTTATTGCACCTCATTGCCTGGATTTCCCAGCACACGTAAATTCTGCTGCATTCTTTAGATGAAACTGCTTCTCCTCAGGAGGAAAATCCCTTGGCATCTCTAGGCACATGGCACCCTGCAGTGTGGCTCATGGAGCGCTGTTTCCTAAGTCCCCAGGCTGCTCTGCACATCCTTGACCTAGAAACTTGTCCTCCCTAAGGCTGTCAACTGAATGCTGTGGATGTATTTCCTTTTGTAAAAGAATTACAAAAGCGTTTTGCCAATTGGTGTGAGACTGATGCTAAGGCGTTTGACTGGTTATTGCCATAAGACATTGCTAAGGCGTTTGACTGGTTATTGCCATAAAAGGTGGCCTCAGAAAAGACCAGAGTAAGCGCTCAGCTCCTTGCTACTGCCCAGGTAAAAGAAACAGAAAATGGGAAGGGGCAGGTAGAGTCAGCAAAACAGAAGAGAAACCTGAGAAAATCTCTGAGCTGGCTTTGGGAGTTTCTAGCATTTGATCTCCAGGTCAACCTGTAGAGGCAGAGACAGAGACGGAGACAGAGAGACAGGCAGAAACAGACAGAGACAGACACACAGAGAGAGATTGTGTGCGTGCATGTGCACACACTCATTACTGCCCCTGAGATTTTGTTTTCCAAGAACGTTGGTAAAATGAAAGGAAAGTATTGAAAGCCATTGCAGCGAGCTTTTCCAAACAAGGTTCTAAAGTCCCGGGGTTGCAGCAGTTACATTGTTAGTGAGATGAGACCCCGGGCCCTTGGGGTATGAGCCCTGTCACAGGGTTTAAGTACTTGGAACTACTGAGAACCGGGCTTGCAAAGTGCTTTTTTACATTTTGTTTCTTTTGTTTTTTTATCTTATCTTGTTTTTAGTTTTCTGGTCTTTTGCTTTGGAAACAAAGTTTTACTTTGTAGCCCAAGCTGGCCAAGAACTCTTTAGTAGCTCAGAGTGGCCTCAGACTGACAACAGATGAGGACATCTTTCCTCAATCAGCAGCCACCTTGCCCAGCATTTTAGGTCATATTTCACATCCTATTTTACTTACCAGGGCATTAAGAACTTCACCAGAAGGCAACTTATGCCCTACACGTTTATTAAAAGTTACTTGCATTTTGTCATCAGTATAACTTAAACAAGAACATCAAAAAGAGCCCAGAAGTTTGGCATGAATACATACATTTTCATCCACAATCTTGTTATCCTGATAATTTGCTTACTGATAATTTAGAACTTCCCCTAATATCCATGCTCCAGATGCAAACCAGAAACCTTTCTAGTCATGTGATTGATGCTACAAACTTTATCGTGTAGGCGGAATCCCTACACGATAATATAAAAATTATTATAGCAAATACATCCTTTAAGAACCCAAATATTACAGGCCTGGAGTGGTGGCTCCGCTGGGAAGGTGCTTGCATTGTGAGCAGGAAGACCTGAGTTCAATCCCCGAAACTTATGGTTTTATTTTGGTTTTCATTTTTAAAGCTAAATGTGATGGGATTATAATACCAGCGCTATGGAAGCTAAGAAGGGTAGATCTCTGGGACTTACTGGCCATCTAGCCTAGCCTAATTGGTGAGTTTCAAGCCAGGGAGAGACCTTGTTTCAATAAGTATATTTATATTATTATACATATATAATATAATTGTATATGTTATATATTATAATTTATATAATTATATTATATATAATATTATACAATATACATATAGTTAATTATTACATATTAACTATACATTATACTATAATATATTTATAACATTATATATATTTATATATATGCTCAATTATATGTAACATGAATTTATATATAATATATGCACTGTATAATATATAATTAAAATAATAAGATATTTAATATAATTATATCTTGTCTTATCACAATATTTATATATGTATATATGATAGATAGATAGATAGAGAGAGAGAGAGAGAGAGAGAGAGAGAGAGAGAGATATTGCTTGAGGAAGGACATCCCAGGTTGTCCTCTGGCCTCCACATGTGTGCACATGCACACAGGCAAATCTGAACATGTCAGGTGATGTGAGTCAAACTGCATGTTTTGAATTCTGCAGGGCCTCGCCAGCCTCCCCGGCTGCTAGTGACTTTCCTAGTCAAGGTGAAGTGAAGGGCTCGCACCAGCACATTCCCGCTTCTAAAAGCAGAGGCTTGGGAATGGGTTCCGTCCATTAGAGATGCACACAGTCACAGCAGGGGAAAAGAACAGAAGGAGTGGGTGGCTGGGAGAGATGTGGCTTTGCGAGGTCTCTTTCCTCTGCACTGGACATCTTGGCTCAGGCCGTGGGCCGAGTCGTTGCTTGGATACTATGTAAGCAGCCAGCATAGACTCTTGCTTGGATACTATGTAAGCAGCCAGCATAGACTCTTGCTTGGATACTATGTAAGCAGCCAGCATAGACTCTTGCTTGGATACTATGTAAGCAGCCAGCATAGACTCTTGCTTGGATACTATGTAAGCAGCCAGCATAGACTCTTGCTTGGATACTATGTAAGCAGCCAGCATAGAGTCTGGCAGCTCCCTTCTCTGTGACCATTCCATCTGTGTCTGTCACCACGGGGCACAGCACAGGTGGGTCTGTGCTGTAGGTCTAGCACTCCATGCCTGTGTGCTATTTGACACCTGGCATAGTGGGGGGGGGTGGACTGGCCATCTTGCTAATGCGTCCTGGGGATCCTTGAAGTAGTTGAGGGCTGCTGCTCAACTCTGCTCCGGACACCCGGGTGGTCATCAGATGGTGTGGTGCCTCCTCTGTCTGTGATAAAGTTTTCATCAGGCCCTAGAGTGTCCCTGCAGACAGTCACTGAGCCATCTGCACCGGGGTAACCACTCAGACCAGACAATCAGTCTCCTAAATCAAAAGGACATTTACTGTGGTAAGCGACTCTCCTTTGTTGCTTCCCATAACGGAGGAGGCTGAGGAATATCCTCTTAGCAGGGAGTGAGTGAGGAAAGACCCATCATGCACTGGGCTCCTACCCTTCCAAGTGAGGGTTCTCCACCCCAACTCCCCCACCTCCACCCCTCTTCACCGACCTCTTCCCAGGTCTGTAAGCCTTTTTGCTAATGAGGGCCAGTGTAGCAGAGAAAAGAACAGACATGCAAATGCATTTCTGTTCTGGTATTTTTTTTTTTTTAATTCTGAAAAGAGATTTGATGGGATCTAGGACTGCAATGCAAAATGAGATTTGAGGTAATCCCTGGGCTGTATTCATCTCTCTGGTGAGCAGCCATTCGACGGGAGTTTGCATACTTTCCTATTCTTTTGAATGGATGCCTTTATATATGTGTGTATGTGTACGTTCATGCATGTGCCGATGTATGTATGTGGGTGGATGCATGTGCACCTTTGTGTGGAAGCCAGAGAACAAATAGCCTTGTCAGCCGTAACTCAACCACTGTCCACCCTGGGTTATTTGAGACACTGGCCTAGAATTCAGTAAGTAGGCTAGGCTGGCCATTCAGCACGGCATTCATCTTCTCTACCGCCTCCCTCCCCCATCACCACGGCGATCCCATGTGTGCTTCCACACCGGGAATTTTTATGTGCAAAGCAAGCTCTTTCCAGCCTCTACCTTCCAATTCTTGCTCAGGGAGCTATTTCTCTTCAAGAGAATGAAAGGAAGATTCCCATGGTGGATTTTCTGGAGTTTTCGTATAGAGTGAGGAAGTTCCCACTCTGATGAACAGTATGGTTTAACCGAACGATTGGCCTGCTTCTCTGTGTCTGACAGTGAACTTGGGACAGATCACTTCTGTGAAGCTCGGTTTCCTTCCCTTGCTCTTGCTTCCTCGCTGCAGGGAACACTTAAGAGCTGCCTGCTGTACTAAGCGTTGCATTTAGTGAGATTAAATCCTTCACTAAGGGGGAAGAGCCCACATTCTGGCTCAACTCCTCTGTGCCCTCCTGTCTCCTCCTACACTCTTAGGATAATGAATGTCACGGTGATAGTGTTTCCCCAAAGATGTTGGGGTGAGTGAGCCATCCAAATCCCACAGTTCAAGGCATGGAGAGGACTTTTATCAATCATTTTATCCATGATTCTGTTTTTACTTTTTCTACCTTCGCAATTATTCTGTAACTTACGTGCTAAAGATGTCTCAAACAGAGATATGTCCAAAGTGGAGATCTCACTAGTCAGTGAGATCTACTGCCTCATATGTATTTACCCACACTGAGCGCCAACTGCACCAGATGCTGTGGGTCGCAGACACCAGGTGGATACCTGAGCCTTAACTGTGGCCCCAGAGCTAGGAACATGGGAGTCAGGGCTGATACAAAATGAACCCAAACCCCTGGGAGCAGTGACTCTTGATGGAATAAATGGTTCAGAGATGAAACGAGGTTAAGAAGCAGTCCCCCTACTCTGTAGAGGAGTAGGTGAACGTGCCGATAGACAGATCATCCGGAAACAAGTGTAGCTCCAGGCCGACCCCTGTTCTCTCTGCTGAGCTGTAGGCTCTATAAAGGCACAGAAAGTGCTTGTCACCCTTGAACCCATGGCACCTCACAAAATCCTACAGAGATGCTGTCCTGAATCAGTTTGGGGGTACAGTTCATACTCCACACTCCAACTAAGTATTACCTTCTCACAGCAGTGTTAATGAAGCTATGGTTCTTAGCACAGAACATTTGTTTTCGGTTAACGGTTAATGAATGATTTATTTCCAGACACACACACACACATGCACACACACACACACACACACACATGCACACACACACACACACACACCTCCATGTCCTTTTACTTAGAGAAGCTAACAAATGAACCGTTTGTTAATATCTATTTAAATCTCTTTGGAACTTGGGGTTCTTTGAACTTGAACCCAGGACTTGGTGCAGACTGAGCATTCTGCCACTGATAATTCAGGTTCCTTAGCCCCCTGCCCAGTTTTAGACTCACAGGTGGCTCAAAATTTGAAGAGCCAACATGGGAAAACAAAAGTCAGAAAAACGAAAAGTCCAGGTAAGCTCCTTTGACCTCTGGTATCTAAGTCATCAGATTCATTGTGAATCTTCTTTCTCTGTCCACAGCGCCAGAAGTTCTTGCCCAGAAGCCGTACAGCAAAGCGGTTGACTGCTGGTCTATTGGGGTGATCGCCTATATCCTGTAAGTATTGCTTACCACCATGGCTCCCCCTCGCCTCCACTTGCTTGACTGTGGTGAAATACGTCTAACAGAGATTTTTAACATTCTGGGAGTATTAAGTCCATCCTTAGCAGCATCTGACTGAGAGTGTTTACCAACGGCCAACAGCAGCTCTCAGCACCCCTCCTCAGCCCCTGGTAACCTCCATTCTACCATCTGTCTTTGTGAACCTGGCTGTTCTGAGGGCCTCAGAGAAGTGGGATCACACAGCCGTTCTTCCTTGATGATATGCTTATTCACTTATGGGTCCTCAGAGTTCATCCGTGTTGAACCATATGCCAGAATTCTCTTCCTTTCAGGGATGACACCCAACTTTCCAGACCACCCTAAGTTCATCTTCTCAACTGAGTTGCCACAACTTTTAGACTTTTGTGCATAATGCTACCAGAGCCATGAATGTATGAGTCCAAAAATGGAACTGATATTTATATCATATGACAATTCTTTGTCTCACTTTGAGAAGCCACTGACATGTATGTAGCAAGGTGCCATGTTAGTGATACATTCCTAGCAGCAGCCCTGTTCAACATTCATACCAATCTTATACCTTAAAAAAAGAGGAGGAGGGGAGGGATGGCTCAGCGGTTAAGAGCACTGACTGCTATTCCAGAGGTCCTGAGTTCAATTCCCAGCAACCACATGGTGGCTCACAACCATTTCTAATGGGGATCTGGTGCCCTCCTCTGGTGTGTCTGAAAACAACTACAGTGTACTCACATACATGAAATAAATAAATAAATCTTTTTTTTTTAAAGTGTAGCTGACCATGGTAATAATCATCTTTAATCTCAACACTTGGAAAGTAGAAAGGCAAGCAGACCTCTGTGGGTCTGAAGCCAGTGTAGTCTACATAATGAGTATCAAGACAGTCAGACATACATATATATAGGATGGGAGGGAGGGAGAGAGAGAGAGAGAGAGATAGACCATGTTTCAAAAGCATAAACAACAATAACAACAAAATGAATTTCAAAATAAAATAGCAATTTGATTTTGAGTTTAATTTTCCTTTTCCTGTTAGCTGATAAGAGAGAATCTTATCCTGTGCCATCATGGCTTTGAGAGGGTTCATTGAAAACCACTGTGAAAATACTAACATATCTCCAAAAGAGATCACATTTAGGAGAAAATAGATGGAAACAAAAACACATGGTTGGAGGTCTTACCTCCTCGATCCAGGAAATGTCCTCTAGCCCTACCCTCCTGACATATTCCAGGATCGGCCATTCTCTTGCAGCCATATCAAGATCAGTGCTTCCCCTCTGTATAGTTAGTCTTTGTTTTGCCTTAGCCTACTCTAAAGCCATTTTTAATTGAGGTTGTATCTGCAAATATTTATTATGTGATAGGCTTTTATAGCAGGTTTAGCCCAACTAGCTTGCTTAATTGATAGGAAATGAAGCTCCTCTCCTGAGTATCCCCAAAGAGGGGGATGTTCTCTACCAAACAAACATCCCTCACCAAAGGCTAGAAGGGACTGTGACTGGAGAAGCTTCTGATAGTTCATGGCATCTCTGTCCTCTGGGCCACTTTGCCCCAAGAAAGCAAATGATCTTTCTACAGCAACATTCAATGGGGCAGTTTGTGCAGTCCAGTGTGGATTTGGGTGATGGTTGCTGTGGGTTCATGCCATTGCAAAAGGGAGTTTGGCTCACTGTGATATAACCCATAGGGTTCTCCTTTATGGAAATATGTGAGTGCACTTATAGATGTCCTCATAGTGTCTTCATTTCCTAAGCATATCAAACATTGCTCTGGTTTAACTGGAAAAACGTTCCCTACAGACTCTTTGGGTCCCAATTGGTGGTACTATTTTGGGAAATTCTAGAATCTCTAGGAAGTGGAACTTAGCTGAGGGATGTAGATTGTTGGAAATATGTCCTTGAAAACTCTCTTACCCTAGCACTAATTCCATCTCCCTCTCTCTGTACCCAACTGCGTTGAACTGTGAAGGTAAAATCGCTCCATTTAAGTTGTGTCTACCAGTAATATTGGTCACAGATACACAAAGGTAACTAATCCTGCATCCTCTGCACTAGTTTCTTGCTTTAGAGAACATAGACCCTTTTGAGAATCTAATGACAGTTGTAAAACCATTCCCCTAACAAAACCATACACATACAATTAGACCTGGTGGTCATGGGTAAATAGACAGTTAGAAGTACACAGTGTTATTCACCATGGCCTCATAATTCCCCAGCTATAACCCTCCTCAGAGGTCCTGACTCTCCCAGCTTGATTGGAAAGCTCAAAAAAGTAAGTGAAAGACTAGGCCTTTCCTGCCAACAGTTGGAGCTGATCTTGGTGATCTGGAAGGGTCTTCCTGGGGAACGCACTCACCTGGGTTTATGAGTATCATTTTTTCCCTTGACATCTTGACATAGAAAGGGATATCAGCAGTTGCAGAGGATGAATATTGATTAGTGTTCTGTAAGGAGCTAGAGAAATGGCTCAACAGTCAAGGCACTGTTACTCTTACTGAGGACTAGAGTTTGGTTTTTAGCACCAATGATAGGCTGCTTACAACAGCTTGTAACTCCAGATCCAGGGGATCTGAGGCCCTCTTTGGCCTCCATGGCATCTCCAACACACACACACACACACACACACACACACACACACACACACACACACACACAAAGTCTTTGGCATTATTGTAACTAGGTAAGGATGTCTTAGTGATCCAGCTGCTATAACAAAGAATAAACAATGCCCAGTATGGATGCACATAATTCTGTAGACAACAAAGACCAGTAAAGTTTCTGGTCAGCCTCTGTTTCTTGCTTATGGACAGCTCCCTTTCTTGGTGTGTCCTCCTTTAGCAGGGAGAGCACATGGAGGGAATCTCTTTGGTGTCCTCTCTAAACCAGCCATTGGCAAAGACAGTGGGATTATCTTGCTTGGCAAGTCAGCCTGGAGGTATTGTGGAAGAGGGAAATTTCCAGAGTAAAATCACAGTGCTGCTAGAGAAGAAGGCTGTAAGGAGGAGACTGGCAGTAGGCACTTAGTCACATGTGCCTTGAACCACAGTTCATATTAGACACAGAAGACATATTAAAATATCTTAACATAGCTACAGATTCCATGTACAGCTCTGAAGGGTTCTGAGATGCGGATATGACATGTATCCGAGGTGCGGTTATGACATGTATCTGGGTACGTCTGAACAGTGGGTAATCCAGCAATGGGACACAATGCTCACTTCAAGTTGGTCTTAAAGGAAGACCTGCCATATTTCCTGACTTCTGCTTTACATGCTCGATGGTTTTCTTTTGGTACCACTCTCTCCCCTCAGGAAACACCCTCAGGTTGATTTCATGACTGTGGGCAGATTCCAAGATGGTAGGCAAGGACTCCCTTTTTCCTTGGTGATAGCCAGAACTCTGGCAAGCCCAAGCAGAGAGTAAATAAACTTCAGTCATTTTCGTTATATCCTGTAGGGTGTTCAGATGTCAGCTGATTGTCAGTAGCATACTCTTGCAATGTCAGCATTTGGGGAGCAGAGGCAGGGGCATTGGGAGTTTGGGGTTTCCCTGAGCTATGTAGAAAATTTTAGGCCAGTCTCTACATAATAAGACACTGTCTAAAAATTATCTGGGTATAATTTTCTGTGTAACATGATTGTGTGTAGAAAAACACTAGCTGTGAATTTAACGTTAGGGATATTTTATCCCATGTATGGGCCCAACTTGTCTGGGTGTGTACATCACTAGTATTGGGGCGGTCACCTAGCCTTTGTCATCTTTCTATCTCTAGCACCAGGGTCAGTTCCTAGACAGAGAAAGCACCAAAGAGATGATGGCCATTGGCCCTAATGATAACATGCTGGAGTGTTCTGCCAGCTGTTGGCATGAGGAGGTCATCGAGGACAGGGATATTGGGCAGTGAGGAGAGATGTACCATGCAAGGTCTATGTAGAAGTCTGGGGAAGATGACAAAGGAAAGACAAACATCCGAACAGAGGAGGGATTCAGACCAAGGCTAAGTATGCTGTGATACTTGGAGGATTGGTGGAATCTTCCTGGGAAGGTCCTGTGGCCCGAGTTGATAAGGATAGTGCAAAATTGACACTAGATTGAAACAGGGTTAACATCTGAACTCATGGCTTTGGGGATGGCTTGGTCAGGAAAGTGCTTGCTGTCCAAACTAAGGGCCTCAGCTTGGATTCCCTGGTGTCCACATAAAAAGGGCATGCTGGGGCATGTCCATAATCCCAGTTCTGGGGAGATGGAGACAGGCGGACTCCTGGAGCTCACTACCTAGCCAGACCGACCAATTGGTGAGCTCCAGACTCAGCAGCAGACCCTGTCTCAAAAAGGAAGGCGGAAAGCAACTGAGGACGATGACTGAGGTCCACCTCTGACCTCTTCATGGAGTGCACATACCTATATGAACATGTATGCATGTGTATAGCACACAGAAAACACGCAAATAAAACTCAAGGATCTCAATCTCAGACTCTTGCAACTTCAGTGTCCCTGTTGATCCACCCTGTGTAGCCCTCCATCCAGCCACCATCTGAGGAGTCACACAGCTATGGAGCAAGCTGAAACCAACAAGCATGCCACGGAGAAGCCAGCTTTCTCAGGGGATCACACCAAGCCCCCATTCTTCTTCTCCATGAGAGTGGAAAAGAAGCTAGCCTCTTCCAATTTCAGGAACACCGCCCTATTATTTTTTAATCGACCAGCCTGTCACACTGAGATATTAGACTACAGCAAAAAATGACAGAGACGGATCACATCACCACATTTTCTTCTCTCTGCGCACCCCATAAACATCGCTCATTTTGCCCCTGCAGATGCTTGTTAAATTGCCTCTCCCTGGGTCTCCTCACTCATTCCTCTGTTATCTGTCATGTGGAAGGAGAAATCATTTTTCTGCCAAGGCTTTTCATCGGCTCTAAGCACACTTGATGGGTCCCGATCCTGCTGGGAACCTTGCTCTGATACTGAGGATTTACAAGAAGCACCTTTGCCCACAGAGCTTAAGCTACTGAGAAAGATAAGAGTGTGTGCTGAGGTCCAATGTGGTGGGCTTCACCCAGCCAAGATAGGACAAATGCCAAGGAAATGATTTTCCCTTCTCAAGACGTGCATGAACGTCTCACGGAGCAAACTCTCGCTTCAAGGAGATTGATGGCTCTTTCCCCAAATCACACTCAGAGATTCATCATGTTGCAGAGGAGCATGCTGGGTTTCTGCTGGGATGAAAAACTGAGAAATATCCTAGGGACATTCACACTCCCCAAGCTGAAGAAGTCTTGGTAGATCAAAGGCAGCAAAAGCAACCTGAACAGGCTAAGCCAGACTTGGCTGTGACCTCTGACCTTTGCTTTTTCTCTGGCCTCCCGCTCGTTTCCCTTCTTCTAACTAGGTCCCATCAATGTTGATGTGCCTGTGTATGTGTTTACAACTTAATTATCCCTCAAGAATGAAGCCAAGAACGCTTCATTTGCACACAGGTAGGTCCATTTCCTCACACAAAGGCTGATTCTAGCCAAGGCAGTCCCAGCAGGTTACAGCTGGCTCTTGATGGAATGCGTATGTGGCAGGGAAGGAACAAGAGGTCAAGTGTCTAAGTCAGAGACTGCAGCATAACCGCAGGGCCCCAGCCCAGGTTGCAGTATTGCAGTGGTGATTCTCGGTACCAGGCGGGTTCAGAAACGTAAGAACACTAACTGCTGTGTCACCAGCAGGCAGTGACTATCTTACAATACCCCGAACTTCAATTGGTAGGGCCCATCGCATCTTTCAGGCCACCTTCAACACCCCCATTTATGTCTATAAAAATTAGGCTGTAAGTTAGTGGTAAAGGCCTGTAGTCCTGATCACTAAGGAGACTGGGGCAAGAGGTTTGGAAGTTCAAGGCAAGACTGAGTTACTTAGAACCTATCTGTTCCCGGGTGCAGATACAAAAGGACCATGTGTCCCTGGCTGAGCGTGGGTTCCTGCATCCCCCTGGGCTCCAGGTAGGTCCCAGTTAGGCCAGGGATTAAGGCTCATAGTGGTGGACTCACCTGTGGGCTTGGGTGTGTCAGAACTCCTGGGGAGGTCAAGCTGTCTCTGGGTGTGATTGGGGTGGGGAGGACTAGAGCACAGGGTCCACTCCCAGGCATAGATTCAAACGGTTGAACGTGTCTGAAAAACAAAGTTAAAAGGTCTGAGGATAACTTACTGTTAGAGCAGTGAGGACCTAGGTCTAGATTTGGTCCCTAATACAAAAGAAGGAAGGAAGGGAGTGAGGGAGGGAAAAGAGGAAAGACAGGAAGGAAGAGGAAGGGAAAAAGAAAGTTCTATCTCCAAGGAAAAGCATCAGAGACTCATAACCCATGTGCATGGACTCACAGATAAGAGGCTCAGAATGGACTTTCAAAAAGCAAGTGTCTATATATTGAATCACAATGAGACCCAGACCTACCCCCACGAGGTCAGAGGGCATGCGTAGCAGCAAAGAATCATGCTCCCTCACCTGGGAAATGATCCGAAAGAAACGGACTAAAGCCAAGAGCTCTCTGTGCAGACATGAGTTCAGGACAGTAGCAATGGACAGCCTTGGATGCGTTTCTAGAACCCATGAGTCTGCAGGTGACCCTTCTTAGTCAAGAGAAACATGGCCAGCATATAGCTCTCGCTCTCGGTGGGTCTGGGTGACCTGAGCTGATCAGTTCAATCCTGCCCTCCGTTCTCTTGCTTTAAAGATCAACAGTGATGGCCCTTGCTCTCCTCCTGTCGTTTTGACATTGACCGTCTTGGTTCATCAGGGTTTAAAATAATTCCTAAGTTTACTCTGGCTTGGTTTATTGGTGGCATCTTGGTGTGCCTGTGTTCCAAGCACTTGCAGAAAGGCTCCCTGGCTCCTCTCTGTCCTTTGTAAGAAGTGGGTCCCATGTATGTGAAATGCTAAGGCTTGAGAGTCTCAGTAGCTTTAGTCTCTGCTGCAAATCCTGCTTGGTCAGGCTTGACCTTTGTGAGCAAATGAAGCCCTCTCCTCTGCTCAGGGCAGGGACCAGACTCAGATCCTGTGCCAGATGGTTTAGCCTATCTCCTCAAAATATTCTGATGTCCGGCAGAGGGTGCAGGGCATGCAAAGCAGCAAGGAGAGCATGCCGTAGCCATACATTTGAGGTTAAGGAGCTGTACACCTTGGATGGCAATGAATGCAATTCCCTGTCAGCGACTGGGCAGAGTGGTCTCTACTGTTATCCATGGTCCCCGTGCTAGAGAGAATACCATGCATAGATGGAGAAGGCAGAAGAGAATAGTGGGCATCAGTCATTTCTAAACCTACATACACGGCCTTAGGCCAGATGGAAGAATATTCACTTCCTCTGCTTTCTTATCATCTGGAAACAGTCATGTATGTAGCAGCCTAATGCTTTGGGATATTTAGCCTGGAGAATGGAGGGCAGAGGATTGACAGGCATTCACTTTCCTAACATTGACTGAGTCTAAAACATGTCAGGCAATAGGATGCGGTGCAGAGATGACTCTATTCTGGCCCTGGCCTTGGAGGCACTTGCTGTCTGCTGGAAGCAACAGACAGCAAACATAAATTGCAATCTAGTCTTGCTGGCTGTCGTGAGGTGGGAGGCCAGTGCTGCAGTGGATGCTGGGACTGAACCAGGAAAAGCCTGAGGCTGCTTCACAGGATAGGCAACAGTCACCGGGCACTGGAAACTTGGTAGAAATATACCAGGAAGGAGCCTTAAATACAGCCTCTAAATAGGACCATTAGATTGATGGTTTATCCCCCTCGAGGTCCAGTTTTCTAAGAATCCGATGGAATGGTATGGAGGTCTACACCAGCTATTCCAATAATTGGGTTGCAGAGGTAGGAGAGTTACTAGACTCAGCTACATCTTAAGGTCCTTTCTCAACCTCAGCCCACTCTATCCCATTCTTGAGGGAGGAAGAGGGCTTCCTGTGTTTGAGGAAAGATGTATCATTCAATCAGGAATATAATCTTGGAAACCTGGTTTGAAAGAGTTGAGCTAGCTTCCAACTATAGAGATCTAAAACTTGAAGATGGTGGGCAGAATATACTCTCCTTGGGCTGGGGGAAATATAGACATGAATTAGATATCCTGAAAGTACACACACACACACACACACACACACACACACACACACACACACACACACACACAAAATTGTACCATGCATGCACACATATACAGAACAAAATAAAGTTTGGCCCTGGACTCATCAGGAACTTTTAATTCCTTTAGCACAATCCTAACACACAGAATAATCCAAAAAGGACTTTATTGCACTTTGAAATATTTATTCCTGGGACCGTATAGAAGCAGAAAATTAGTAGTGGAACGAATAAAACAAGGGCACAGAGAAGAAAAGGTCAGCCTGCTCTGCGGTGCCTAAGCAGCGTTTGTGACAAAGAGCAGTGTGGAAAGAGATAGGAAAGGGAGACATTAACTCACACCACCATGGCTGCAAAATCCTGGCTCAGACATGTGGGAGCATCTAATGTAATTCCACATAACATAGTACTCATGGGTCTTATCTCTTATCCATGTGCTAGGAGATTAGAATTGTGTTCTAATTGGCCACAAGTACATTGAGAGAGCTTGGGGGCAAGGGAGCAGGGGCAGAACATAGTGGGATATACATCAAGAACCCATGGGCTGTGAGATACAGAGTCCTCCCCCCACAGAGGATTGTTGATCTGCATAGATGCCTGTTGGCCTATCATCAGAACTAGGAAGAAAGGAGAGTTGGGGATGGGGAAGACTAGGAGACAAGCAAAGGGGAAAAAAAGGAGAACAGGAGAAGAGAGAGGAGGGAAGGGGTTTGAGAGTACAGTCCATCGCAGTGGGGAAGACATGGCGATAGAAACCCTGGACAGATGGTTATATTCTGACTCGGCTTCCTCCCATTAGTCAGTTTGGAGCTAAAGCCCATGGAGTGATGCTGTCCCCATTAGGATGAGTTTTTCCTTCTCGGTTGAAGCACCCTCGTAGATACCCCCAGAGATGAGATTACTGGGTGATTCCTATCTAACCAAGTGCTCATGTCTTACACATATTGCCTCATTCGATGGATGCTTATAAGGAGAAAAGTCTTTTTGCTTTTCCATTTCCAGATGAGAAAGGTAAATGCATGAACAGTTGGATAGCTTAATGGGCAGAGGGAGAGTTTTAAGTCTTTCTTTCTGTAAGTCCTTCTGAGTCGAATCATTTCAACCTTTAGGTATTCAGCCATGGATGTCACTGTAAAGATGGCAATGTATGCTTTTTCCTTAAGTTACTCTCATTGGGTGTGTAGCCCAGTGCTTGGTGCTTGATAAATGGTCAGTGGATGATGGTTATTGTTACTATCATTTGCAAGACATACTCAGCATGCTTGATTTACTAAAGAAAACTAAATATTCCATCTGTTACATTTAAGTGAGACTATAGAAAGTAAGACTCAGCCCTGTCGTACTTATTGCTATATAATGAGCATTTTGCACAATTTCATTGTTCTATATCTCTCTGTAGAATTGGATCAGAATGGCGTTTGTTCTAGGCCAGTTCCTCACATACATACCCAGGTTTTGCCACTAGCTGTGGCCCTGAGACCATCTTCTCTCTAAGACTTAGTTTCCTAGAGTCTTAGAGAGGCATAATGAGTTCTGGACCCCAGGATAAAATTCTTTGACTGTGAAGTCTACTTCAATCATACTCTAAGCATTTGACTCAAGGTCTCAGGCTGGGAACAGTACCTGTCAACTGTGAATTCTGTCATCAGTGGGATACTTAGCTTCTGATGGAACAATGGAGAGGGAACTTGATGTAAAGAACATATTGTCAGGAATTTGGCATATGGGAGCTTGGGTGATATTTGTTGACAGTTCCCCGTGTTCATTCCAGTTGTCTTGGAGAATATCATTTATATTCTATTGACCTTTAGGGTGATTCACCACAAAAAATTAAATAAGTAAAAAAAATTACTGTGCTCAGAAAAACATGGTTGAAATTTTTCTCATTTTAAAATGTTCAGCCCTATTTAGGATTGGTACTAGGATCAAACCCAGGGGACTCATTCATGCTAGATGGAAGTATTCTACCGTTGACCTATACCCTTAGTGATGTCTTATGTCTATTAAAGTGTATGTTATGACAACATACACACGCGTGTATTCCTGCACATGAACATACATGCATAAATGTTTCAAATGGAGCACTTTCTGTTTATCAGAACACGATTGAGAAATGCTAAGTACTAACACAGGACACCAAAGAGCCAGTCATAATCTTACACAACTATAATCGCAGCCCTTGGGAGGATGAGATAGAAGGATCATGAGTTCAAGGCTACAATGAGGTCCTTTCTCCAAACCCTACCATTTATGACATAGTCTCTGTTCCCTCAGGAACTTATCAGCAAAGTGAACATTTAAACATTAGAACCATAATCATAAAATAGAATCTTTCACATTTTCTTGAGATGCCCCAAAAAAGAGATGAGATTTGAGCTGGCTCTTAAAGAATGGAACATGTATAGAGAGGACTGAGCAGGGTAAGGAAGGTAGTCTGAGAAAGGTGAAGGCGTTTAAGGAACCAGTCCCCCAACAAGCTTTTGCTGAGGTTTGTACCAGTCTGTACAGAATTGCAAAAATGAACATGGTAGGATTGATGCCTTTGGGGAGCACAGGGTCTAGCTAGAGATGGTGAGTCATAGATACAAACCAAGACATGAGCTACAACAGAAGAACCTGGGAAGCTAGGAAGGGCACAAGGGAGAGATGTAGTACCTTGCATGGTATTGGGGTGTGAAAGACATCACTAGACAAGGAACCCAAAGCTTTACAACTGAGCAGGTCAGTCCTGAGCATGTCCGGCATAGAGAATGAGGTAGGGAAAAGAATATTCTAGATTAAGGTAGAAATGTAGGTTCTCTGGACCAGCTCTAAATTAACCTTTCATATCTAGTTTTCATGCTTCCTCTTCATAATGAATTTAATGTTGACCATCTGTTCCCCTGTCCCCAACTCTAATGTCATGCCATATCAGTAAGCACTCTGGCCATTTTGTTCCATGCCTAGACATAGTTGATACTCAGTGAGTATTTTATAAAGGCCAGAGGAGTGCCTGACCAACATTCCTGTATCTTCTGACCCCAAAGGAGCCTGTGCATGGTACATGATATGGTACAGGAGAGGGGACAGTGGTGGCCACAGCCTGTGTTCACTGTGGGTCAGAAAGCAAGAAAAGGACGTCAGGTAATATAGCAAATGGAGAATACTTCAATGAAAAGAGAACATTTTTGCTCATGCGAGGACTTTGTGGCAAATTCAGAGAGACAACGCCCCTTGCCCAGTCCTGCAGCCTCTCTACTTATGAGGTAATCTGAATTCTAGTATCCCATCCAAACATATGCATTCTGTGGATGCCAAACACTCCTCTGGAGACATTTACAAAAAATGGGGATCAGAAGGGGAGGTGACAGGGCTAGGGACAGGATGTACCTTGAAAGGCTAGCCCCTAGTGACCTGTTTCCTACAACTACCTAGGTGCCCATTCAGCAATGAATTCCTCACTCGATGATCCCGATGATGATGTTAACTCCTTAACGGTCCACCCACCTGTCAACTGAGCCGCCATCTTAGGAATAAGTCTTCAGTATAGGAGCCTCTTGGGGAATATATCGATCTTGTTGCTGTGGCCAAATAGCTGACAAGAAGACATTAAAGGAGGATGGGTTTGTTTGGGCTTACAGTTTGGAGAAGGTATTGGTGACAGGGGAGTGAGTAGCTAGTCATATTATATTTCAGTCAGGAAACAAAGAACCAGAGAGGAAATAGGGCCAGACTATAAAACTTCAAGACCCAACCCCAGTGAGCCTCTTCCTTCAATGAAGCTCTATCCCTAAAGGTACCAGAACTTTCCAAATGGCACCACCAGCTGGGAGCCAACTGTTCAAACATATGTGCCTCTGGGGGACATTTTATATTCAAATCACTACAGGGAAGCACTGTTATACCCAAAAAGACACAATCTACAAAGCTTTGTCATTCCCTTAAATATTAAGAAAGAAGCTCTCACGTAAAGTGCTCTTACCACAAGAATGTAAAGTACATTAAAAAATTTAAATCAGCCCCCTGCATGGGCAAACATCAGGTATGGCTGGTTCTGTCCCCCCTCCACTTCTGATCCCCACTTCTTTCTGACTTCTCAGTAGCCATCTCTACCCTAGATGCCTAGAACACATGAAACTCAAGACAGATGATCAAAATGTGAATGCTTCACTCCTTTTTTAAAAGGGGAACAAGAATACCCTTGGCAGGGAATAGAGAGGCAAAGATTAAAACAGGGACAGAAGGAACACCCATTCAGAGCCTGCCCCACATGTGGCCCATACATATACAGCCACCCAATTAGACAAGATGGATGAAGCAAAGAAGTGCAGGCAGACAGGAACCGCATGTAGATCTCTCCTAAGAGACACAGCAAGAATACAACAAATACAGAGGCGAATGCCAGCAGCAAACCACTGAACTGAGAACAGGACCCCCAATGAAGGAAGCAGAGAAAGAACTGGAAGAGCTTGAAGGGGCTCGAGACCCCATGTGAACAACAATGCCAAGCAACCAGAGCTTCCAGGGACTAAGCCACTACCTAAAGACTATACATGGATTGACTCTGGATTCTGACCTCATAGGTAGCATTGAATATCCTAGTAAGATCATCAGTGTAAGGGGAAGCTCTGGGTCCTGCTAAGACTGAACGTGATTGTTGGGGGAAGGGCGGCAATGGGGGGAGGATGGGGAGGGGAACACCTAAAAAGAAGGGGAGGGGGAGGGATTAGGGGGATGTTGGCCCGGAAACCGGGAAAGGGAATAACACTCGAAATGTAAATAAGAAATACTCAAATTTAAAATAAATAAATAAATAAATAAATAAACATTTAAAAAAAAAAGAAAGGTATATAGAGCAACAGACCCTAAAGTACATAATTTAAGGGGTATAAGAGATAATCCAAAACACAGGTGGGCTGTGGAAACAAAGGGACAAAGAAGTAACTACTGGCTGTGACTTGGACATCCCGTTGGCAGACATTCTCTTTTCCAGGTATGTAGATCCATGACCAAGAGTAAACAGTCCAAAGACTATAACTTAACCTGGGATAATGACTATGTTGAGGTCATGGGTGTCTTGATGGGAGCTTCTATGTTACTATAGCATTTCAGTTTCCAAGGGAAATGTCGTGCTGTCAGATCAGCCACAGCTGGCTACTCATCACTGATTTTCACATCCATTTATGTGACCATCCTTCTCCATGGAAAACCTTCTTACCAGTCAGGGTCTATGGGCAGGAGCGCCATTTGGAAAGCCTAAGCCACACTCTAGTCTCCCCAAATCAGACATTTGCCATCGGAGGTGGGCTCGTGCATTAGGTTCTCCTAGCCTGGAGTAGGGCTGTTCTAACTCCTCTGCAAGAGGGGTGTCCAGGAAGGGGCATGTTGAGTGGGTATTTTGAGATCTCCCTGTTCTTCTGGAGTAGAGCAACGGTAAGCTCTCCTGTATCATGAACCTTTGTCTCTGCTTACAAGCCCAGCCATGGAAGCTCCACAGCCAACAAGGCAGTCCCTTCTTCCAGAGCATAGCCATGTGCCCAAGCCATCTATCTGACACACCCTCCAGGTACACCCTAGCCCAGACCCTCACAATCTAGAAGCAAAGAGAAAGTCGTGTTCTAGATACATGTGGACAGATCAGAGCTATGCCCAGAGAAGATATGACATCATGGAGCCCTGTCCCCTGTAGCAACCGCATGCTATGGGGTCCCTTGCCAGAGACAAGTCAGATCTTAATCTTATACTCCTAGTTTTCAAGGGCATGGCAGAGCCAAGCAAGGGGCAACCCAGACAAAGTGTATAATATTCTATCAGCCCTGATACAGTAAGTGTTCTATATGCAGGAAATTAGCCTGCAGCATCTTGGTGAACACACCCTGGAAAGAATGAGATAGGGGAGGAACGTGGAAAGGTAGAGTCACATTCTAGAGTGCTTCTTCCAGGTGAAGGTGTTGGGTGGGTACAAGCCAACTGACCTACAGAGAGAGTTTGAAAGCTGAAGTAAAAGGTTCAGTTCTCAAGTCTTCTCCTTTACTGATGAAGGCCAAGAGAAAAGAACTTTGACCGGACAGAAGGATTAGGCTTGAGTCCTGATCTTGTGTACTGCTAACTGGTTCTCTTTTAAATGTACATGCTAGGGGGCTGAAGAAATGGTTAAGAACACTGACTGTCCTTCCAGAGGTCCTGAGTTCAATTCCCAGCAACCACATGGTGGCTCATAGCCTTCTCTAATGGGATCTGATGCCCTCTTCTGATGTGTCTGAGGACAGCTACAGTGTCACATGAATAGCATAAATAAATCTTTTTTAAAAAATGCACATGCTATAAAAACTATACTAGGGGGAAGTGTTATCTTTGTTACCCTGGACTTTATTGCTGCTGGGCTACAAACACCCCTAGATATAGAGAGTTGAGGGGAGGCATGGGTTGCCAGGACTGGGTCTAGATCTAATAGAACATTTTCCCAGGAGAAGCAAAACAGCCCTCTTTCTAGGAACGTATGCCCATGAGGCAAAATAATGAGGCCTAGGGCAGTAGACACCCATCTCCAATTCCGTTCCTCCTTCAGAGACTCAGCTGTGGTCCTCATCCTCTGGCCCACTGAGCTCCACAATGCTGTCCTCCTTCATTCACGATCAGCCTTGTCCCAGACGCACCCTACAAGGGCTAATGGAAGACATCTGGGAAGTGGCAGAGCGCAGTAGAGCCTCTGGTATTTGTCCACAGGAAGCCTGGGGTACTGGGGTTACAGGCAGGCTTCTGTGTCCAGCTTTTATGAGGGTTCCAGGGATTCAAACTTAGATCACCATGCTTGCGTGACAAGCACTTTACTCACCAAGGCATGTCCTCAACTCTCTCTTTCTTAATTTTAACTCAGGCCCCAAGATAGATTCATTTCCTCCTCCTGGGTCCTCAGAACACCTGCACGAACAGTCCTCTATGAAAGGAAATAAATCTAAGATGAAAAGCAATTGGAATGTACATCAAGAACACTGGCACGAGAAGAAATCCTTCTTGAAAAAATTTTAGCATGTTTTTCCCTTAGGAAGAAAGCCAGACCGTAGAGCAAAACACACTTGTTAACAAACAAAAAGCTCACATAACCAACATGTCAGCTTTTTCCAAGACAAGCTAACATTTTTGCTCTGTCGGCTTTTCCTAATGCAAACATTTAATTTTTCCCAAGTCCTCGCTGTGGGAAACAGTTACATATCCATCCCTCTGTGGCCCCAGGGTTTCCCTGGGAAGTGAAGTATGCACTTGATGGGTTCCGAGGCGCTGGCTGCTTCGTTTTGCCTACCACAGCAGATCTTTACAAATGAAATTTTCCAACAGGCAATCCCTCCTCTAAAACACGCTTGTGAGTTAGATGAGGTAGAATCATCTTGGCCTTGACAACTGTCTCTGTCTCTGTCTCTGTCTTTTCTCTCTGTCTTTTCTCTGTCTGTCTCTCTCTCTGTCTCTCTCTGTCTCTGTCTCTCTGTCTCTGTCTCTGTCTCTGTCTCTCTCTCTCTCTCTCTCTCTCACACACACACACACACACACACACACACACACACACACCTTTCTCTTCTGCAGCCAGCTGCAGCTGTGCCACCGTTGGCGGGACAAGTGAAAAATGGCTGGACCTTTATGTATCGTGTTTGTTAGGAACCAACAGCCTAATCCCTACAGACCTACAGTCTACAGATGCCTGCTCATTCGTTCTCATTAAACTGGTCTCGAGGCTGTTGCTATGTTTGGAATAATATTGAACTGTGTGAGAAGAAGAAGCTTGGCTTGGGGTCAGGCCTCAGTCTGGGGTCAGGCCTCCCACATGGATGCTGCATTCTGGCCCCAGAAGTCAGATCTGCAACATAGAATTTTGCTCTTGGGTCTTCTAGAGCCAAGTAGTGCTTGCTCCTGCTCTGGGGTCACTCACTGCCTTGACCCCACCTTTCAGGCTGTATGGTCCCTCCACCCCAGCCCCACAATGGGCTCCGGGCAAGTCGTGGGTCTTTCCTAAGTGTTTTAACTGATCAAACAACCTAGAAGAGAGGTGTCACAGGACCATGTCGCCAAAGACCAATATATACATGGAAGTATATACTGGTGTGGAAGGATTTACTGGTAGTAAAGGGAGCATTAGAACTGAGGGCAGGACTGGAAAGAGGAAGTGTGACTTTCTAAATTTTAATTTATGTGTATTTTGTTTATTACTTTCTCAGTTGCTAAGTATGTGCTCTCCCTCTGTGCTGCATGGTCAGCCCCCAGAATCTCCAGTGTCAATGACTACTGACTCGCGGTGGTTGAATTTAATTGATATGACAGCTCTTGCCATGGTTATCAAATGACCCTTGGTCTCTCCAGAATTCTAATTTATTGCTAGCAGCATCTTAGTTGGGCCATTGAGAGGTTGTCTGAGAAATGACCCCAGTGGCACCTTGACTAGGGTGTTGTGATTCTACAAGGTGGTGACTCGAGCTGCCTCCTGTGGATGTTGACTGAAGCTTCTCATGGGCAAAATGGTAGCATTTCTGGTTCCCATTTGGTGGGCCGATAAGATGCATTCTAGCAACGTGGTATCTGGGTTATAAAATCTCCTCCTCCTCTTCCTCCTCCTCCTCCTTCTCCTCCTTCTTCCTCCTCCTCCTCTTCCTCTTCCTCCTCCTCTTCCTCCTCCTCCTCCTCCTCCTCCTCCTCTTCCTCCTCTTCCTCCTCCTCCTCCTCCTCCTCCTCCTCCTCTTCCTCCTCCTCCTCTTCCTCCTCCTCTTCCTCCTCCTCCTCTTCCTCCTCCTCTTCCTCCTCCTCTTCCTCTTCCTCCTCCTCTTCCTCCTCCTCTTCCTCTTCTTCCTCCTCCTACTCCTCCTATTCCTCCTCCTTCTTCTTCCTCCTTTAGCGATTCTCCTAAATAGAATGAACCTGAAGGCGTCCAGAAATGCTTTTTGTTTGTTCCTTTCACTGGCCTGTTAGCTGAGGAAAATGTCACAGACATGACTAACAATATCCATACATGGGAATATTGCCTGCTGATTTTCTACGGTTGATGGGATTCTAGTGAATGCCGTGCAAAATGTTACAGAGGGTGGGAGAGTGGTTCAGTGGATAAAAGTGTTTGTTGTGTGAATCTGGTGGCCTTCGTTCCACCCCTAGAAACCTTAGAAAGGTGGAAGGTAGGAAGCAGTACCAAATTGTTATCCTGTAACTACCACACACACTCACTGTGGCACATGTGTGCCCTTACAAACACATCATACACACACACTAATAAAAATACGGTAGACTTATGCGCACCACTGGTCACAATGGGGGTTGATCGTTTTGCTGCTTAGGAAGTCATATTTTTGCTTCTGTTGGCGTGCTAATGTATAGAGGATATGGCTCCCGTGATAAGATTTAACTTCAGCCCACTCAGTGTGGGTTCCCTTAATTTGATTGATGGTTCATGTTCTCCTTCCAGACCAAGTGTAGACCCAGCATAATGGCTGTGCACACTCTCACGTCTTACTCACTCTTGTCTTGCAGGCTCTGTGGTTACCCTCCTTTTTATGATGAAAATGACTCGAAGCTGTTTGAACAGATCCTCAAGGCAGAATATGAGTTTGATTCCCCCTACTGGGATGACATCTCCGACTCTGGTGGGTGTCCCATGGCCTTTATATCCTGACCCAACATAGAGGTTCAAGGACCCTGGGGCTTGAACTTTGATGATTTCTGTCTTCTTCTACTGGGGTTACTGTAATAAAATACCACAGGCTGTGTGACTTAAATACCAAACATTCACTTTGTACAATTCTGAAGGCTGGAAGTACTGGGTCAAGACCACTGCATGTCTGATGAGGGCCTGCTTTCTAATTCATAGGCAGCCGTCTTCTGGTGTGTTTGCACATGAGGGGAGGCAAGGACTTCTGGGTCTCTTTCATAAGAACACACCTCCTGTCTTTGGGAGAGCACTGCCTACAGGACCCTAAACACTTCCCACAGGTCTACTTCAGATGCCCTCATCATGGGAGTAAGGATCTCAACAAAAGAGATGTGGTCTCCACAAGCATTCAGTCTGTGGGGAAGCTTTGCGAGCTGCACCTTTGGGCTTGACTTGGGGGATGGGCTTGCTACATAAAGCCGAGGGATGTGGACTCGCTCATCTACCTCTTTCTGATATGAGTGCTTGGATGGTGAAATATTATTGGCTGGCACTGGATGGGTACCAAGTAGGAGCTGTCAGAAGTCCAGACATGTGCTCACACACCCAATCCTCAGGATGGCCCAAGAAATGGACATTTATATTATTTATATGTGACTGATAATAGAAACTAAGGCTCCAGAGGTAAATAAAATAACCTGCTTCAGTTTATGGAGTCGGTATATAGCAGAGCTGGGATCATAAACCCCAGTTTTCCTGGGGCCCACTTTTTTATGACAAGACCGTATTTTTGAAGTCACATGTCCTTGATAAAACATCTTTGCATAGACCAGTCGTGGTTGGAGCTTTCTTGGCTGAGGTCGTGATTTTATTGTCTAGAGCCCATGTTTGGGCCACAGTGTACCACACGGAAATACTTCAGAGATGCTCATCAACCTTTCCATAGGATAAAGGCCAAAGATGAGCCTAGGTGAAATGGTGAGAACCATAGAAGGAGGAAGGGAGGTGAATGGCCCCCTCTGTTTATCTGGTTACCCAGATGACTTTTATTATTTATGTAATTTGCTCCTAATTGGAATCCCCTTGCCCTATTCCTCAACCTTCCAAATCCTGGGTCCAGGATACCATCCTACAGGTTCTAAAGGAATATTGGACTTCTGAGTTTAGAAGCCAGAGGTTTCCTCCAGAAGCGAGACCCATGTGCAGCAAGCTACCATGCCTTACAGGGCAGCAGGGTCCAAGCCTGCATATCGTATCAGCTTTGGGATCTGTGGGCCTGTCCCTCCCATTCTACCTGCTGCCCCTCCCCACACCCCTCCACCCCACCACCCCACCTCCCACCCTCCCCACTCTGAGCTTTGCCCTGTCCATGGTGACCAAGCCCAAGGATACATCTAGCTGTTGCTTCTCACTTCTAACTCTCTGGGGTAACAGCTCAAAGTGTAATGCAGATGCTCCTCTGGGTGCTCCCAACACATAGTACCATGACCTGGTGGCTTTATAGCTCCTCAGTGAGCTTACTGGAACCAGTGATGTCTATCACATATTCAGGGGATGTCCCCAAAGCGTCTCTCTAAGGCAGTGGTGAACGGGAGAGGCCTGCAATTATGAAGATTACTTCCTTTATTCTCTAAACCAAAGGCACCCTTAGTAGCTAACAGAAAAGAACTTAGAACCAGAAGTCAGGGTCCCAGCCTGGCTCTGCCACCCCCTGGTTCACTGGGTCCCCCGTGGAGTGCCAGCCGGGGCTCTGCTTTTATCTGAGTGACTTTTGTGTTCAAGTTACAAGAGGGATGGTAAAAAGCCCATCTCGTATTTTTAATGGAACACAAGCTTAAAACACAAGGGTGTCCAGTCGTCGTATTTCAAACCTCAAAGTGATTCCATTTCCCCTGCTTTCTTTTCGAACAGCAAAAGACTTCATTCGGAATCTGATGGAGAAAGACCCAAATAAAAGATACACCTGTGAGCAGGCAGCTCGACACCCATGGTAAGAAAGAAGGCCTTTGTGAGGCCGTGCCTCCCTCCGCCCCCAAAGCAGACTGTCTATCGACTCTTCTTGACTCTTCGTATTCATGAAAACACCAGGCGCTCACTCCATCACACCCTGGTTTCCTCATCCCCCAAGCCAGGGTTTGCACATTTTGATGCACTCAGGATGCAGTCTTGGATATACTCAGAAAGATATTAAATGTCAGGTAGATTTTCATCTTATAGATGGTTCTGAGATTCGCTTTTGCCAAAGGAAAATGTCCAATGAGGCATTAGGATCGGATGGACTCTATTGCTTGGCAGTAGATATATATCCTTTCTCTCTTGGGTGATTCCTTTTTCTAGTTAGCGCATCTTTAACTGTAAAGAGACTCGATGGTGATCTATGACATCCCACACGTTATCTCTGTGTGTACATCATGAGGTTGGAACCCACATTCGCTGACAGCTAGTGTCATGTTGGGTTTACCCTTGGCTCGCTAAGTCTCAGCTTTCTCACTTTTAATCAAGAGTAGCATCGCTAATGTACTGACTTAATGTAAGGTGGGCGCTAAGGCACATAAAGAGTCATACATCCAGACAGAGCAAATGTCTGCTTCCTTCCAGACACGTCCATGAGCATCCGCCTGGAAACAAATACTCGAGTAGAAAAAGATAACAAGTGGGCTAGTGAGGTTTCTGTTGCTATAATGAAACACCTAAGGTCAACGTAAGAGGACAGAAGGTCTCTTGTGACTCACAGCTTTGGAGGTTCTGGGTGGTGGGTGGGGGCGGGGCCTCCGGCGAGCAGTGGGAATCCACAGTGGAGCAAGAAGCCCACCTCCTGGTAGTCAGGAAACAAGAGGAAGATAACAGTACGTCGTAGTCTTTTCAAAGGCTCCTCCATGACCTGAAAATCTTCCACCAAGTCCAACCTCATGAACATTTCATCACCTCCCAATAATAACACTAAGCTAAGAACTAAACTCTTAGCACAGAGACCTTTGAACATGTTTAACTGAAAGATCCCCAAAGGGAGACCCTCACTCAAGTCTCGGGAAGTCTCGGACCCCAGACACACGAGAGACCAATCTTGATGCAATAAGCAGAGGCGAGGTTTAATACGGAGCTCCGGGTCGACACGTATCCCACGCAGGAGACAGAGGCGTCGACCCTGAGTGGCTGGGAGAAGGGCTATTTAAAGGAAGAAGTCACAAGCCCCAGGAGATGAGGGGACGTCAAAAGGAAATACCAAAAATGTCACAAGGGGAAACTCTCAAAGTCACAGGATTGTTCTTAAGACTCTAGGGTTTAAATCAGGGGAAAGGTCAAGCCCTCATTCTCCCGAGAACAGATCTTGATTCCTGTCCTTTAGGGTAAATGTTTGTCAGAGTTGACAAAGCATCTGCATCTGATACACATCTGGTTAGGCTTCAGCCCCGGTTTCCTGGAATACTATCCGCAGGACACAATGGCTGGAACATTATCTGTAGGGCACAATGGAGGCTTGAACAAACATCACAGGGGCAGAACAGAACCCATTACTCATTTACCCACGTCTGGTGACAACCGGAGGGTCAGTGAGTCTGCACCAGTCCTCCTGCATTTTTAACCATCTGTCTTCCTGAGTCAGATCCTGTTGCTGAGTTTTGAGCTAGTTTAAAACTCTATCTCTCATAACATGTAAACTATAGTGCCCAGTATAGCAAACACAGAGGACATGGGGGTGGGGTCTCAGTGGTAGATCCCTTCCTTAGTATGTACAAGGCCTTGGCTTACTCCCCCAGCATACATTCGCATGTGTATACACGTGCACGTGTACACATGCACATACACATCCGCACACACTCATCCGTACCCTCACACACATGGAGAATGGAGCTGGACCTTAATTCAGGAGGTCTCCTAAGGAGCACTTTGAGAGCAGTCCTGTATTTGGACATCCTCTCCCACAGCACTTCCCCCAGGCCATTAACCCTCTGCAGGGGACCGACTTAGAAGCACAGAGCTAACCCAGTTTCACAGCATTTTAATTCAACACTCCCGCTCTGCTTTTGTTGAGTCTCTTTTGTGTTCCAGGAACTCTGGGGATGGCTTTAAAGTATTCCCTCCTTTTTTTTTTTTTTTTTCTCTACAATAACCCTGGGAGGGAGGCTTTTTGTTCACTTCAGAGATAAGGAAATAGCAACTGAGTAAAGACCACAGCCAGCTAATGGTAAAACCTGGGCTCTAGGCAGAAAGGTCAGACTCCATGGTGAATGCTCTCCATTGTGTGAAGAAGATGGACAACAACAGAGAGTAGGAAAGGTGAATGTTTCTGATTGGATGTCACTGAGGTGTGTCTTAGTAACCTCAGACAGTGGGTCTATGTATATGATGACATTTAATAACTTCAGATAGTGGGTCTATGTATATGATGACACTTAGGAACCTCAGACAGTGGGTCTATGTATATGATGACATTTAATAACTTCAGATAGTGGGTCTATGTATATGATGACACTTAGGAACCTCGGGTAGTGGATCCATGTATATGATGACAACACAGTAATTTTCCTTTATGTCATACATGATAGGCCTTTAAAGGCATCAGACTTTTGAGATTATCTTACAGAGAGGGAGAGAGCTGCCTGGCTTTCTCGTGCTCCTCCAATAATATATCCCTACTCTGTAGAAAGTGTAGAAGACAGCTTAAAGTTTGCTCTGTCCCTTTAAAAAAGTATTTAAACTTTTAAAAGATTTGTTGTTTTTATTATATGTATGCGTGTGGATCTGCATACGTGTATACTTTCACATGAGATCCACGTGGAGCTGGATTTACAGACAGTTATGATTCCACCTGGGAACCGAACCCAGGTCCTCTGCAGGAGCAATGTGTGCTCTTAACTACTGAACCAACTCTCCGGCTCTGTAACAAAGGCTTCGTTAGAATATATTAATTATGTGTAATAATAAGCTTCACCATGGCATTTCATATGTGAGCATAATGTGCTCTGATCACATTCACCCCTAGTACCTGTCCTTGTCCCCTTCTCTCCCTCTGGTCTTCTTCACACTAGTTCCCTTTCTACAGCCTTGTCACATACACAGTGCATGCATGTGTGCCTGTGTGTATGTGCCTGTGTATGTATGTGTGCGTGTGCGTGTGTGTGTGGGGGGAGATAACAAGTTTAGTTAGGTCTGCTTACATAATTGTGGATGAGGAGTTATTTACATGGGCACCTTCCCAGTGGATACACCACTGAAGAAAATGTCTCCCCTTCCTCAAGGAGGAGTGAAGCCTCCTGAGTTCCTTCCCTCACCATGATGGAAAAAGCTAGTCTTCTCTCTTTTTGGAAAAAACCAAGCCAACGTCTCTTTCTTGGGACTTCAGGAGAGTAGAGTTGTCCCAACTGGATCTGGCCTCAAGCTATGTTTTTGACTGGAAGATGGTTGCTGGCCAGCCCATGGGATGGGGCTGAGCTCCAAGCAAGATGAGTAACCTGGGCCCAGAATATTTCCAAACACCGAATGTCCAGGATTGAACCACAGCACTTGGTGTCCCTTGATATTGTAGAGTAAGAGGAGACAGGCAGGAAATGAATTGAGGAGCAAGGGTGAGGATTAGTGGGGATCTGGCCTGGTGTCATCTCTTACTACCTGGGCAGTTAAACGTTGAACCCTTCAGCCATCCCCCCATAGGATCCAGACCATACATGATAATGCATACTCTGGAGGGATTTTCAAGGGACTAATTAAGATAGTACATGTAACAGACAAGACCACCTAGCACCTGACATATCGGTGACCTATATGAACTCTTAGTTTTTTATTGGTATCCTATAACATTTAACATTGGTGTCCTATAACATTGTCTTGATGTGGTTTAGACAAGGTAATAAGATCTTCATTTACATATTTGTTGTTGCTGCTACTATTGCTATCTAGATTTTCTGCTACTTAAAAGTGAACCTAGGGTTTCCAGTGTGCTAAGCAAGTGACCTACCTCCAAACGATATCCCTAACCTGTTGGGGTTTTTGTTTTTTTGTTTGTTTTTTAATTGACGCATGATCTTTTCTGAGTTGACTAGACTGATCTTCAAATGATAACCTAGCTGATTCTCGTTTCACAGGTGGAATAGTTTTACATTCATTAAGCCCCATCTGGTTACAAGATAGAAGGTCAGGGAAGGGAAGGTAGGGTCTTGGGTGTGGGGTGGGAAGGTGCAGAGCAGAGAGGAGGCGGCCGTGAGAGGCGCTTGGGGTGGGAAGTAGGAGAGTATGGCTTACATGAGATGAATCAGATTTGGGCAAGGTGAACAAGCCATGATGGGATTTGAGAGCCAGGGTAGCTACACACCGAAGAAGAGAAGTCAAGTGAAGGCCAAAGATTTAAAGTCATCCTTAGAAGCCCAGGAGCTGTGCCACCTGGGGTCTCCTAATCAGAAGGCTCATGGCAAGGTCTCCCACCTTTACTGTATACTTCAAATTCTCAGGAAGCCAGACAGCAGGAAATAATGACACAGGCATCACCCAAGACCCATATTTGCCCTGCATTAGTGTGGTGCTTGTCTCCACAAGGTAAAATTAGCCAGGCAGGCAAAGGAAAATGAGCGTGTCCAGCTGGGAGCTGGCGGGAGATGGGGGCTGCCTGCAGTGGAGCCCTACCAGCTTTGTGCTCTCAAAGCCTTGCTCCTGACACACTCATTACTCCCAGTTTCATGTTATTCCAGCTTGTTCATCTCTCTTAGCTGAGCCACCCAGGGTGAGGAGAGCCCTTGGGACCTCAGAACAGGCCACTCCAGACAGAATAGGGCTCTTGCTAAAGTGGCTCTTGAGGAAGCTAGTCTGTGCCATTTACCAGCTATTTCTAAGCCTACTCCCATTTGGGGTTTCGCCTCTTTCCCTGCTGGTACCTTATAAGGAACATGCATGCTGCCCATGGTGGCCAGAGTGCAGGAACTGGCAAACGATAGGATAGGAGTTCACCTCTGTTTTGCAACAGCACTTGCGAAGTTCTTTTCTGGGTCAGATTGCCCTGAATGTTTATCTCTGGCTTGATTGGCAAGCAAATTAAGGCAACCAGCCTGAGAGATGTTTATTTTAAGGGATTAAGACAATTGTTTGTATAATTGTGGGGTCTAGGAAATCCAAACTGTGCGGAGAGACTGAGGGAGCAGTGAATGTAACTGCTGGAATCTTAAGACAGACTCTCTTGCTTTTTCCCCCTAATTGATCCCTACAGCTGATGGATAAGGCCCGCCAGTGTGATGTAATTAATTAAAGGCTACTAATATCATCTAAGAAATGTTTTCACCAGAGCATAGAAACTAGCATATGTTCAAATATTAGGGTGACCTATTTCAACCAAGTTGGCTTGTAAAATTAACCATCATACCCCTGAATATTGATTGAGACTCCATCTTTCTGTAAAGATTCCCAGATCCGTTCATTCTTCTTGGCCATGGGAATTGGAAGTAGTCCAAGAAACTATGGTTGGGAAGTACACCAGATATCACCAAACCCAGTTTGACCAAGTGGCAGAACCAGAGAGAGGAAATGTGTCTGAAACACACAAACACACACACACACACACACACACACATACACACTCACATACTCACTCACACATGTTCACACACACACACTCACATATACACTCACTCACATACACATACACTCACTCACACACATACACTCACACACACATTCACACACTCACACACACTCACACACTCACACACTCACACACACTCACACACACTCACACACACTCACACACACTCACACACACACACACACACACACACACTCACACACACTCACACTCACACAAACACACTCACACACACACACACTCACACTCACACACACTCAAACACACACACACACACACACACACACACACACACACACACTCGCACACACACACACACACCAGCATGAGGCTTGAGTTCAATCCCTCAGCACTATAAATCCCTGTCAGGTCTTTACCTTCCTATAATCTGGGTGCTGGGGAAGTAAAGACAGGAACATCCCAGAGATGAAAGACGTTGTTTCAAAAACTGAGATAGAAAGTCAAGAAGCCAGCTGTGTTGACTTCTGGCTTCTGTGTACATGTGCACACGCGCCCGCACACAAAGTGATTGTTCTCTCTATGGAGGCGTTACTTTGCCTAATACCAATGAGTGGTGTGAACAAATAGTGCCTAACTGCTTATGAATAGTAGGCCCTGATTTGGAGCTGGATTTTGAAAAATGTTGACTTTGAAAGATTATAAAATAATCATGGAAGTATAAAATGATGATGGAAAAGCACTAGGTTCCAAAATAGAGGAGAGTCAGAAGAGAAATATCAGAAACAGATAAGAAACGATGGAGCATTCTAACGTAAGACTAGAAATACTAGAGCATTCATCAAACCCTGCGGTTTTTATTAGGACTTATTGTTACAAAGAGGTTCATTCTTGCCCAACATAGAAAAGAGAAGCCCCAACAAACTCCTAATGACTGACCTGAAGAATCCTCCAACGCTGCGAGACTCTCCCCTTGCATAGCCGTGGCTGTCCAGAGAGCAAACGGCACACTTAGACTTCAGCACTGCCTAGCAGGACCACTGAGCCACCTGCTGTCAGCTAGATGCTGTCCCATACACAGCACAGCGGAAGGCCATGGGAAGTGAGCAAAAAACAGCCCTAAAATAACACGGAGTTAGCACTGTCCTCACATCTTGGCCTGTGATAACCCACCCAGGAGGCATGAGAAGCAGCACACAGGCAGCAGACCGGACTCGGGGTGTTGGGGACCGGGCTACTGAGAAGCATGCGGCAGTCAAGTCTTTGAGTCACCTCCACCCCCACTTCCCCAGGCTGTTTGAGTTTGGAGCCAGCTCTGGCCTGCAGAAATACTCAGTCTACCTCCTATCATTTTGGCCCAGTTGTTTCCAAGAACAAGGATGGCCACTGATTCGCTGGAATTAACATCACTCTCTGAGACCAGATCTGTTAAAAATGGTAGAGGAGGACGCTGACGGAAATATCTCAGCTCAGAAAGTGCTTGTTGCTCAAGCATGAGGACCTGGCAGACATAGTGGTATATGCTGAAATGCCACTGCTGCAGAAAGAGACGGGAAGGTCTCTGGGCTTGGTGGCCCGCTAGTGTAGCCTAATTGACGAGCCCAAGAATGAAGTGAGAGATATTGTCTTTGAAAACAAAAACCTAAAAAGCCCCTAAGAAATTCTACTCAAGGTTAACCTCTGGCCTCCACATACATGCGTGTGTGTACACACACATACACACATACACATACTTATACACATAGACATACACACACATACACACATATACACACAAAAACACACACATACACACACTCACACATATATACATACATGTACACATACACACATATATACACACATACATACACACACACTCACACACACTATACATACATACACACATACATACACACATACATACACACACACATACACACATATACACTCATACACACATACACACACACTCACACACACATACACATACATACACATACACATAAATACACACACACATACATACACACATATACACATACACACATACATACACACACACTCACACACACACACACACATACACACACACACACTCACATACACACACACACATACACACACACACACTCACATACTCACACACACATACACACACACACTCACACACACATACACATACACATACACATACACATACACACACACATACACATATACACACACACACACACACACACACACACACACATACACACACATACACACACACTCACACATATATACACACACTCACACCCACACTCACACATACACGCATATACACATATATACACACACACTCACACACACATATGCACATACAAATACACACACACACACACACACACACAGTACTGGCACAGAAGGAAGCATCCCTATGAGCTCGGAAAGAAAGAAATCTTTGTTAAGATGCCTCAAGGACCCAGAACCTGCTTGTTCTCGGGGCTGTTTTGTTTTGTTTTGTTTGTTTTGTTTTGGTTTTGCATTTGCTCACTCATAGATGCTGTTTCTGTCTCACTGATGTGTGCCTGGGGAAGGGAAGCAACTGGGAGATGCTCAAAGTAGAAATGTGGTTCATTTTGGTCCATCTCTGAGCATCCTTTGAGCCCTTCTGGGTAGAGAGGGATGCAGGAGGAGGCTGCTTTGAGCTGGGATATTAACCTTACACAGACTCAATCTAGTTTCTGGACTATAGGCAATTCTATGTTGCAGTAAAAGTAAAAAAAGGCACGTGTCCTGTTCCTCCATGTACTGCACTCTCTCTCCCGGGCTCCTCTGACCTGGGTGGTTGATCTGTGAGCCATTCTAGCGCGGCACCCTGCCAGGCCACCCTGCCCTCGCTCATAGCTCCCTTGGCAGGTTGTTACCACGCCAGGCGTACACATCCCAACTCCGTGGCGAGCCTGGTGTGTCCCATCACTCTACACTCTCCAGAACTCAATTAAGTCGCCACATGAAAGAACATGGCACACAATATCCTCTGATCCAATTGATAAGATATAATTTGCCCATCTAGACAACACAAAATCCTGTACACACCCATCCCTTAAAAATAGTCGTAACCACCTGTACCTATGCACAGAGAAGAATCTTAACATCTGCCTCCGTGGTCTCTCAGCTCCTTCTCCCTGCTCCCCTCCCTCTCTCATCATCTCCTTGCCTGCTAAAACCTGCTCCTGCCTCCCCTCCTTCTCATCCAATGACAGGCCTTGTTTTATCCTGTCTGCGTTCCTCTGCATAACGACATCAACCTACAATTCTGTAGGGAAAGAAAGGCTATGCAGAATGAGACTTGGTCCCAACGAGCCAAGTGCTTTTTCCATAGGAACTTTCTAGAACATGAGTCAAGCTGAGCTAAAGTCGCTGGAGGTGGCAGTATGGTAGGAGTCTACAAGGACACTGGAAGCCAGGGCCAGCTATGGAGCAAATGTCAGAGCTGAGAGAAGAAGCCCTGAAGGGCTCATACTGGTAGCGAGGGAAGAGGGAACCCAAGGGACGTGAGCTCGGGTTCCCAAGCTTTCACGGAGTCTCATGTTGCAGGGACTCAGCTCACAGAGGAAAACCACGAGACAGGGAGGGAGGGACCAAGAGGGCACTGGAGGATCCTGGGAAGGGAGTAGAAGGCAGAAGGTACTGTAGGACTTGGCTTTGGGGCGTGCATGGACTTAAGAACAATTGACCTGGGAATCTAAACGGCCTAGAAGGGTAGCCGCCAGCCACCCTCCATGGGTCTCAGCTTCCCCGGAGTGGGATGAAGCTTCCCGGAACAGCAGCCTGGAGCCCTGTGGCCAAGCCTAAGAAGCCCTTTTGAAAAGGTCTCTTTGCCTGTGTTTCAGGATCGCTGGTGACACAGCCCTCAGCAAAAACATTCACGAATCCGTCAGCGCCCAGATCCGGAAGAATTTCGCAAAGAGCAAATGGAGAGTAAGTCCTCGGTGTGCCTATCTCATGTTTGCCAAATTCTCGGGGAGTTTAAACCACTCTGGAGGAGGTGATTCTCCAGTTTGTGCATGTTGTGCTTCTAAGTGACCCATGGTGGGGATCGGGGTGGGGGTGGGGATGGTAGGCGGAAATCCCCAGGACGTGACTTGATGAGTTTTGTTAATTTAAATTTACCTTCCAAACATTTTAAAAATTATTTTGTTGTGTATGTGTGGTATTTTTGCCTGCGTGCATGTCTGTGCATTCACAGTTGTGAGCTACCATGCAGGTGCTGGGAATGGAACTCAGGTCCTCTGGCAGAGTAGCCAGTGCTCCTAACCACTGAGCCACCTCTCCAACAACATAAATCTTAGTGGTTCTTGATCAAGATGGAATGTCGCACAGTGTAGGGAAGGGTAAAGCATTTCCCGTCTGTGGCTCAAAGAGCAACCGTGTGCGAGCTTACCTGTTTGCTATCCCTTAGACAGCATGGTTCTCCTGTCTCCCTTACGTTGCTGGCACCTTGAATAATCACCTTTTATTAAAGTGATGAAAGAAAAGGACACACAAGACCAGGGCTGAGCTCATCAGTGTTTCCTGGTTTAAAAAAAAATGATGAATTCTAACCATTGTAACTTCAAAATCATCTACTGAATGCCGAAACTGTATTCTAATCGGCATCAGTCATTAAAAGCTGGCTGGCTTGCTGTGCGCGCCAACAGAAACAAAATCAGTTCTGTTGAGCCAAGCACAATAGTACACGCTTTTAAAGCCAGCACTCGGGAGGAAGAGAAAGGCTGATCACTGTGAGTTTGACCAGCCTAGCCTGCATAGTAAAATTCCAGGTCAGCTAGGACTGAACGATGAGACACTGGTTCACAAAGGAAAATAAAATAAAATAAAATTCCCTTAACTTAATTTCTTATCAGAAGTAATGCCTTAGGGCAATAGCATCAATTATAGAGCCAGCCCTGGTGGTGCAGGCCTGTAATTCCAGGTACTCAGGAGGCTGAGGCAGAAGGATAACAAATTCAAGGCCAGCCTGGGCAGCATCATAAAAACCTCACATAGTTCAAAAGTGAAAAGAGAGTTGGTAGTATATTTGTATAGCATATGCATGGCTCTAAATTCAGTCCCTAGTACTGCCAAAATGAAAAGAAAAGAAGGTACTACTGGACAGCGGTGGCATACACCTTTAATCCCAGCGGTTGGGAGGCAGAGTCAGGTGCATCTCTGTGAGTTCGAGGCCAGCCTGGTCTACAGAGCAAGTTCCAGGACAGCCAGAGCTACACAGAGAAACCCTGCCTCAAAAAACAAACAAACAAAAACAAGGTACCAATTGCAGAAAAATAGACTTTACTTTTCTAGTACACATTAAGATATAGTATTATATGTGCTTTTAGTTCTAAAGGTCCCTTTTTGCAAATTACATAGACTATGGTTTTGAAATTGTTCTAAAAGTTTATGCCAGAGGCAAGTGGATTTTTAACCTCCAAGATGTGTTTTGATGGGGAAGAGATTTAAATAAATTTGTGCACGTCTGAAAAGGACGACAAAAATTTTCCTTTTGAGCACATCCTGCCAACATCTGGGAAGCTCTGCAGTGTTTATGATCTCCGGATAAGCGAGAGCAAGCCATCTTAGAGTGTTTTCCAATCTGCTGAAGTAATTTGTTCTCCTCCTCCTCTCCACCTTCTCGTCCTTCTCCTTACCTTCCAGCAAGCATTTAATGCCACGGCTGTCGTGAGACATATGCGGAGGCTACAGCTCGGCAGCAGCCTGGACAGCTCAAATGCAAGTGTCTCAAGCAACCTCAGTTTGGCCAGCCAAAAAGATTGTGCGTATGTAGCAAAACCGCAATTCTTCAGCGGGCTTTTGAGATGAGTCCGGGTTGGGCAGGAGAGAGCTGAGCACTGACGGTTTGCCGCGCGCCACGTTCTGATAAACCTAACCCATTGAATGTCCATGGCGACCTTAGCAGGTCATCGGCATTTAATACCCACGCTAGGTGATGTCATTTCCATTTGTAGATAACAAGTACCACACCACCAAAGATAAGGCCAGGGCACTTCTTGGTCTGTCTCCTTCCTGGTTTGCCTCATCGTTCAGTCACCTTATGGACTGTATGGTATGAACTGGAGGGCTATGGTAGAGCCCTCACGGCCTGGTTGCACCGATTTCTACGGTCTGGGCTTTATTGTTGCTTTTGTTGTGTTTATATGGATGATGAGCATTTGAATTTATTTATATGCACCAAGTTACTGCAGGAAAAGCAGTAGGGATGCTCTTCCATTACCCTTCCTCTTTACAAAGGATCCGGCATCCTCGAGGGCTTGCTCTGCAATTCTCTCCACTCCCCACCTTTAGATGTAACCTCCCACTAGACCATGATTCTTCTCTACTTCAAAACCATTGCCTTAAAGGTTCCCAACCAACCCAACCCAAGGGCATCATGCACCTTCCTCTTTGACTTAGCAAAAGGGTTCCCCTCTTGGCTAAAGAGCCATCCCATGGCTGAGTATCGTAGCACACAACAGTAATCTTAGCACTCTGAAGATGACAGATTCCAAGTTCAAGACCAGCCAGTAAAACCATCTCAGAAATACAAGGTTATGATGTCATCTAGTGGTAGAGCATTTACCTAAGATGAAACAAAGTTAAGAAGGTCCAGGGTTTGATTCCCAGCATCCTCCTCCTCCCCAAAAGGAGCTCTCCTAATCTTGGTATCCATTCTTAATTCATGCACAGTTCTTAAATTTTCTCAAGGCTTCTCCCATGAGCTTCTGTGACACAATTGCATACCTCCACATCGCTTGTACTTGTTAGCTCAGAGCCTTCTCATCACCCTTGACCGAAAGGGATACCACAGCTGACTATCCGTGCCTTTAAAGGTCCATACGATGGCATCCTCAGTGGCTCTTGCTTTAACACTATCTTATGGTTCTGTCAGTGTCCAAGTACCCTTCCCAAAACTGTACAATGTCTGATGCACACTGCAGTGGCTTTGTGAGTCAGTTTTCTGTTAGCCTGACAAAACACCCGAGAGAGACATCCTGCAGGATAAGGAGAACTGTTGGCTCACCGTTTCAGTTCTTACTGTCCAGAGTTGCCTCGTGACAGCAAGGAAAGAGGAGGGCAGGGATCTAGGAGAATGTTATGTCCTTCAGTGACCCTCTCCCCTCAGCTAGGTCACACATCCCAATAGTCAATTCAATTTTGAACCCATCAGTGACTCCACCCTCCGATGAATGCCCCACTTACGATCTACTAACCATGCAACTACAGGCCCCAACTGTCTAACATGAGCGTTTGGGGAGATTTCATGGAAGTCATGTCCATCCTCATTTCAGAGACCATGAGACAAAATGCTTCCTGGAATATAAATCTGGACCTGAAGGGGGTACAGATCTTTTTTTCTTCATTCTAAAAATGACCAATTCATGGAGCTGTGTAAGAAATAATCTGTTCTTCTCAGCTGGGAAAGTGCTTTGTCACCCACTGACCCAGAGTCGTGCAAAACAGCCAGGCACAGTGTGAGTACCTAATCCCAGCACAGGGAGTGCGGTCAGGTGGATCCCAGGGCTTGCTGGCCAGCCTAACCGACTCATTAAACCGTCTCAAAAACAAACAGAAAGACAAGGTGTAGTGTGGCTAAAGATATCTATCTGAGATTGACCTCTGGCCCCAACATACACATACACATATGTGTTAATACATACTCACGAGCATGATATATATGGACACAAATTAAAATAATGAAAAAAAATAGAGAAAAGAAAGGTCTAATAACGATGCTATATAATCCACACCCAGCCCAGTGCCTAGTATGTAGATAGTGGTATGCTGTCCTACTGTACAGCAAAGAGTATATAAGAAGTGCTCAATAAATGGGGCCTCGGATATCAGGTGTCATTGCAGACACAATACATTGCCTTCAAATACAAAGCAATTATAATTATAATGAGAAAAAGGACCCAAAACTTGGACCAGAGAATAAGCCAATTCAACACATGGCAGAGACTTACCTATAGGGTAATGAAAGTTTAGGATCTGGCTGTATAGCTCAGGGGTGGAGGGTAGAGAGAGTACAGCGCCCACCTAGCAATTAGATACAAAGTTTCATCCCTGTAGCCCAGCACACTTGAGCCTCTTCTTGGAGGGGAGCGTGAATTTCATTCTTGTTTGCTGTCCTGGCAGGTCTGGCACCTTCCACGCTCTGTAGTTTCCTTTCTTCTTCGTCGGGGGTCGCAGGAGTCGGAGCTGAGAGGAGACCCAGGCCCACCACTGTGACAACAGGGCACACTGGAAGCAAGTGACCTGGCTCTGGAGGTGGAACCCAGGGGGCGGGGCCGGGGAAGGAGAAGCCCCTGGCCGGAGCAGCTCCAGCATCAGAAACCCCACCCACCCTGCATGGTGCGCCTGCATAGGACTGGAAGACAGAAGTTTTTTTATGGCCATATTTTATACTGCAATTCTGATGTGTTCATTTCTCACTAACTGTACTGACTGACTCAAGGGGAGCTGACATCACAGGAGATCTGGTGCTGTATATACGAATCTTGCAAAGCTCTAACTGAATGGACCTTCTTGCTCCCCTCCCCCAACTCCACCACTTCCGCTCTCTCAGTGTAGGCAGCCGTCTAGGGTGTATTTTTTCATGGAAAAAATATCAAGGTTTCAACTGGATTATTTAAGTATTGGTAAATGTCGTGCATTAGGAATTCCTTTGCTTTTGAGATGTGTCTTTTTGATCTGTTAGTCACGTGATCTCTATCATTTACTCTTTAATGGTGGTTTTACGTTAACATTTACAAGGTTGTTTTCCCCTCCCAGAAGGGTTAAAAGGTCTTTTTTAAAAATTCTAAGAGGATCAAGAGTCTGTGTCTGCGGCTAAGAGTGCACATTACTTGTGTTCCTTCGCTCCCAGTCCCTTCCTCCAGAGGTCACCCCAGCAGCTGCGCGCTGGGCTGGCTTCTCGCCAGGTGGTTTTTGGCAGGGACCCTGCAGAAAACCTTACAGGCAGCTTCCCCTGAGAACTGTTTACTAACCACAGAAGATAGAAGCTTGTTTCCTGCACCCTGAACTCCACAGGTGAACTGCGCTCCAGGAACGGGATCCCCACAGTGCCAAGATTTAGGAGCCTCCCTTGCAGAAGGGACGGACTGCCATCTTGTTTTATAAATGAACCACACACAGCCCTCAATTCTCATGGGGGATGATGGATGAAACTCTGATCTCAGCTATGCACTTTTAAGACGAATCTCTATCTCTTTTAATTTTTTAAAATTCATTTCTAATAGTACCCTTCAAATGGCCTATACCACACACTCCCAACCACACACATGCACATTTTTACCCTGTTCTCTCATGAGCATTACCCAAGAGAGGGGACAGAAATGGCCTCAAAAAGAAACCTTTTGTTTTAAGTGGAAAGGAAAAACACACCCAGGGAGCAGAATGTTGCCCATCTCAGAGATGGCTGACTCAGCAAAATCCAGCTGGTACCCAAGCCTTCACTTACATCAGAAGAATCTGAAACTCACAGTACCTGTGGTAGCCAGGCTATTGGGTGTCCTGATTGTAACAAGGACTGGAAGATTTTCCAGGATGTGGAACTTGAAGGCTAAAATCAGGAATGCCCTGTGAAAACCAGTGCATGTCGTTGACCTGCACAGAGGCTACATAGGCAGGAAGAGCAAGCATAGCTCATAGCCCAGGGCAAACATTCTCCAAGGAGGCTCTCAGAGACCAAGGCAAATGGTTCGAATGCCAGTTTTTCTAATATTCCCCTTCAGCTCTCACGTCTGTCTAAAGCCTGAGCCTCATCTGCAGTCAGCTATAGTCTGCCAAGATGGGCTGTGAGAGGTCTCCCTCCTGGCTCAGGGGCTGTCCTCTCAGGCTGTTTTACTCATGCCCTTCTTATGAACTTGCCAGCCATAGAAATTCCTGCTGGACAAGTAAGTCATTCTTGTCACCCCTACACTTTGCCCCCAGCCCTCTCCAGTGCACATACACACACACACACACACACACACACACACACAGATGCATACACACACACACACACACACACACACACACACACACACACACACACACACATTGTCACCAGACAGGCAACTCCAGCTCCACAAAGGACACGGTGCAAGATATATAAGAGCAGTTTCAAACTCAGACATCTGGTCTACCCTGTTCTCCCTTATATCAAATAAATACAGAACAGGTAAAGAGTAAGCCCCGGTAAAGGTGTCTACCTTGCAATCAACCATGCTTGGTTCAACCTTGACACATCAGGTCTCCATGAACTAGTGTAAGACAGTGATAGCTAGTGCCAGCCCAGTGGTAGGCAAGGTTGAACCTGCCATCGGGAAGCCCGTGCATGACATCGTTTCCTACTGTTTTAAGAAAGGTGAAAATAAGTGCCACTAGGGAGAGTCTTCTATTCTGAGAAGGCCATTGTGGCAGAAAGATAAAGTTTCACTGCCACGTCGTGGTAGTACTATATAATAATAAATGAGAACATAGAATGGACTTAGTCTTAAGACCTGGAAAGGTGGGTAACAAAGTCTCAGCTCCCTTGCTCTTCTCAGATTCCAGTGACATAAGCTGAGAATTGCACTACCAGTGTAATGAATAAATGTCCCAGTGTATTTGCCAGCGTCCACACAGGCCCCCTCTCAGACTATTTTTCTAATACCAGGCTCTCCCCACCACCTCCATTATATTGCCTTTTCACGTTTTCTAGGTAAGTAGATATGTATATCCTCACTTAGCTATGAAATATTGAAATACTTCCAGAATAGTCCTTATCCCCGCCTTCCTGCCCTTCACCTATACTTGAGGCAGAAAGAGCAGCTAATACTCATCCAAAACCAACAGTGAATGGAAGCTCTCACTCAGCCCCAACAGAGCCAATAGCTTCTCATTCTAAAGCAAGGGATCTCTAGTTTGGAACTTCATGCTGGGGTTAGGAAGCAACAGAGGCAGAGGCTGGAGGGGCAGGGAATGCCACAGAATCTTTGAGGACATGGAGACTCCAGTGACAGAGACAGCAATCCCAGTGTTGTGGGTAGCCTTTGTAACAAGCCCTAGCGAGTTTTTACCCCTTCCTACTACCTCTAACCCCAAAGAGACTCTGACTCCAAAAGATCAGCTGGCAACATATCTCTGTGTGAAAGAAAAAGACTATGGAGAAGGTATTTAAACAACCCAAAAGGTATGGATTCCTGCCCTTCACCTTGATCCTGGGTCACTTCTCAAACACTACCTTGAGTCTCCAGCCATACCACTTTAATTGTGCCCAACGTCATTGCAGATTCCTCCTTAAGAAAATAGCCACCTCCACTTGCACACCAACTCATGGTCTAGAGACGCTTCCTCTCTTCAGGTTTCTCTGAGTGTGGTGTCTGGAAACACAGCATTTGGTTCAGTGAATCCCAGATTCAGTTTACTTATTTAAGCTTTTTGTTTCTATACTTCAGTACTGGATAGCTTGTCAATCAATGGCAGAGAGAATTGGCCATTATACTATAGGCCAAGAGCAACATGGACACAGGAAAAGAAATGAGTTGGTCCTCTCTTGAGAGCTTTGACCCCTCCTGTAGGATGTAAAACTTGATATGGTCAGAGCTCCTGGGTTTGATGGGTTTTGAGCATGTTTAAACGTGTTTAGACAGCAAGAAAAGGCCACCCAGTGGAAATGCCTGGGGATTTTAGAGCCCTAAGTATCATAACCCTTTGGCCTACTCAGACTTTTCACGCTGAGGAATCCAAACAGGTGCCACTACTCCAGGCTGCAGGCAGGAGACCTGGAGTCAGAGCCTCTCTGCCTTGCAGGATTTGTGAAGGTGCCATGCTGGGTTTTTCTGGACCATGAGGAATGGAGTGAGGATGGGTGAAGGACAGTCCCTTCCATTTCTCATAACCAGAGATCAAGTTCTCCAGGATTGCACAACCACTTCCAGCAAGTGAGATGCGGGCCCCCCTCTTGCATGTCCTACAAAATCAGCGCTAGGTCCTCATCCCTTCTCACACTCCAACAATTTGCCTTTTCTTTAACCACACACATTCCAGACCAAACACTGTTCAGTTTGTTTCCAAAATTAAAAAAAAACAATGTATATATATATCTGTACGTAGTCTACTGCTCTTTAGTGGGTTTCCTGGCCCTAGGGTAGGGCTGCAGGCAGAAAAGGTATTCCAAATCCTTTGATTTTTTTCAAAATTGAACGTTTTGAGGTGATTTGCTTGCTTGCTTGGTTTCTTTGTTTGTTTTTCAAGCTAAGCTAAAGAAGTAGATTTCAAAAGGCCAACTTACTTCCTGGTGACTCCACAAAAATTTGTGTGCAGGCCAGGTAGTTTGAAATCTTCAACTCTGGGAGGCAGGCAAGTCTAAAGGAGGAAGAAGAGGAAGAAAGGCCACATCCCATCTACCAGTTCCCTTCTTGGTGGTCTCGGTGCATGAACGTCTGTCTGCAGCTCTGGTGTGTGCACAGGAGCCTAGCCCCACTGTGAAGATGGCCCTGCATGCTGGTCACAGCCTGGCCTGCCTTCTCCCAGCAAAATCTTCATAATCATCAGGGAGCACTTAGCCCTGCATAGACGTCCCTGTAAACTCCAGTGGGAGCAGCTCAGCTTGTGGCTTTAGAGGTTCTACTTTTGCAAACCCAAAGGCTATGCATTTGGAAGCCAAATATTCAGTTCAGCATGTGGCTGCCGAGTCTGGTTTTGTGGACAAAGCAAACTGTGCAATGGCTTCTCTGTGTCTGTATTTTTCTAAGCCAAAGGGACAAACTATTGCATCGACACCCCGCCCCCTGTACTAAAGCTGCTTCTGCACTCTTTGTGCCCATTCTTAACCTTTTTTTTTTTTCCTGTCTCTGGGGAATTTGTCATCTAATTACTATGCCCTCTGATGATTTACCAAACTACGTTGCTTATAGGTGATTTTATTTTCCTTATGGATGGGAAAAACAGAAAATGAGAGACATGTTTGAGGCTTTGGTCAAAGTCATCACTCAAAAGTTCCGAACACTAGTTAACTCTCTTCTCAATAGGGAAAAAGAAAATCTTCCTTTGGATAGATTCAGGATTCTGGAGCCCTCCTGGATAACCCTGTACTTTGGAAGACAACACCCTGGGGTAGACCTGGTAGTCAGGCTCTCCAGATGTTTGTCCCACACTACAGAAGCTGCGGCTGTCCTTGACAGACACTTGGCCATTTCAGGGCATTGTACGACTCTGTCGAGTATTAGAGCAGCATCTTCAGTTTGGATGACAGGGCTGCATGTTTCAGAGAACACTTATCTTAGCCCACATTCAGGTGAGAAGACACCAAAGGTAATACTCTGCCCAGAACATCCATTGGAATAATGTCTAAATTGGCTTCCGTGGCTATTTATCCATTCTATAATTGACCCCCATTCAGCTCTCTCCCAATGACGGGCATGTTTTCCCAACAGTTTCCATCAAGTCCAAGATTAGCCCCACTCATTACCAGGCTTGCAATTGGTTTGGGGATTTTTTTTTTCAATTAAAAACATGCTTATCCAAAATTGAAAAAATAAAAAGTAAAAGAAGGGAAACTGTGCATTTATCCCATGCATGTAATAAACTCTGCAAGAAGTTTAAACCCCCATAGGTTTGCGGCACTGCAAAATTGTTCATGGGTCTATGTAACAAATGATTCTCTGCCTTGACAATCATGTATACATATCGATTTCTATCATAATGATAATGAGATTGATGACTTCTTGTTTTCCTCCAATAAAGAGAATTAATCACCTTTGGATGTAGGCTATCTGTTTCCTCTATCGTGAGTAGGATCTTGCATTTCAACATTTCTCTCTCTTTCAACACATACACGCTGGAGTTTGGTTGTTGATTGATTGACAGTGGCATGGTTGGAACTTAGGGTCTTGCACACGTTAAGCAACCCCTGTACTTCTGAGCTATGTGATGTTTAAGGGAAAGAGTCCGGGTTGAGAGCCTGGAGCTTGTGAGATTATCTAGATGTTTCCCATCAACTGCCCAACAAGTAATTGGAGGGAAGTGGTCATGGGATGGATGGATGAGTTGCCAGGTCCAATGCTAGGTAGATGAGAAAGCTCCCCTCTTTCTCTTGTTGCTGTAGAAGCTGGCTGGAGGGGAGTCTAGAAACTCAGGTCATATCAACTATGTGATCATAAAGTGTTTGGTAGAAAAGTCAAAGTTGACTTCTAGAAAGTCCTGAGTGGAGGGTGGCTTGGCCATCTGCCCACATTCTTTTTACATCCTCAGCCTTGCTTGTAGTTACCAGTGAATGCCCAAAGGAAGTCTTTTGTCCCAACCGAAAGTTGGCTGATGGCTGTTTTATTGGGGGTGGCAGTGTCTTGTGTTTTAGAAAAGGGTATGGAGAGAAAAATGATTTCATGTCCATCACATATAATGTGGCAATCAGATATGACATCAAACAATTCATCTAATCCAGCAGTTCTTGACCTGTGGGTCAAAATCCTTTGGGGATTGAATGACCCTTTCAGATGAGTCACACGTCAGATATCCTGCATATCTGATATTTTCATTAAGATTTAGAAGAGTAGCAAAGTTACAGTTATGAAGTAGCAACAAAACAATTGTATGGGTGGGGTCACCACAACACGAGGAACTGTATGAATGGGTCACAACATTAGGAGGGTTGGGAACCACTGCTGTAATCCAAACGGTAATCAGTCTTTTAGAGAGGGAGAACAATGATTTGATCATGTTTTAATAACAATATAGAATCATGGGACTGGATAGATGGTTCAAAGGCTAAGAGACAGGCTCTTCTTGCTACTTTTGTAGCAAGACCCAGTTTTGTTCTCAACACCTACGTGACAGTGCAAGACCATCTCTTATTCTAATTCAAAGGGATCCAACACCCTTGTCTGGCTTCTGCAAGTGCCAGGCATGCACACATACATGCAAGCAAAAATACTGTGCACATAAATCCTTAAGTAAAAGAAATGCACAATTAAAATTGTCCTACACACCCACAAGGATTCTACAGCCTTAGTGAGAATAAAACTCTGAACTGAGAAGACAAAGAGATGTACCACTATGTGGCCCTTTCCAGTTTGCTCCTGTTTCCTCTGGCCCTGATGAAAAGATACGTACAAGTAAAGGGACCTCCGTGAGTGACTAGATGGTGAGACAAGAAAAACTTTATGGGACAAGAAAAAAGTGGTGTACCATTTTCTACTGGTGCCATTGTTTCATTTGGTTGGTTGTTGTTTGGTGCAAGATCTCACTATGTAGTCTTCAATGTCCTGGAATTCACTCTGTAGACTAGGCTGGCCTCAACCTCAGATATCTACCTGCATCTACATCCTTAGCCCTGAGAGTAAAGGCATGAAGAGTATATTATTTTTGAAGGACTTTAAAAAGTACTACACTTATTTATTACGTATCTGTTTGTGTGGCACACAAATTCATATGCATGCACAAAGCTATGCCATGTGTGGAGGTCACCAGACATCTTGCAGAAGCCCCTTCACTCCTACCACATGGGTGTGTGTGCATCAAGCTTTTACCCATTGAACCATCTCAACGGCCCAAAGACTTCTAAAGATAGAACTCATGAACCACTGTTCATGAAAATCTAGTTCAGGGAATGTATAGAAATATACAACTGACTGCAATGAATGGCCAGTGTTTCTTTAGCCTTTAGAGCAGAGATGTTCAAGTTCAATCTCCTGTGGCTTCACTCCAGACTTGTTGTCCAGCAACCCAGTGCCTCTAGCCTCCACAGCCATGCTCGCTCCCTGCGACTCCAGAGAGGTTCAGCTCAGATGGAAATTCACACCAAATTTCTTTGTTTGGTTTGCCTTCAGGTGAATTTCAGGTGGGTGAATTTCAGGCCTGTGAATTCTTATATGATAAAAGTGTATTTAAAAGCTGATTTTAAAAACAATCCCAAGAAGTGAACCAAAATCTCCCACAGAGTAGACAGGATTGTCCACACTGAAGGATCCATGTTATTACAACAAGAAATGGGTACAAGTGGTGTGTTCCCAAAGCATCCCGGCTTTCTCTGCTCCCCATGGGGACAATGATTGCTGAATCAATGGAGTAAATCACCATGTGCAATGCCATGCTGTGTGTGGAGGTCTGGGGACATCTTTCAGCAGCCATTTAATCTTTTATCATACGAGGCATAGGGATCAAACTCCAGTCATCAGTTCCGTGGCAAGCACTTTTACCTACTGAACCATATCTCTAGCCCAAGATGAGACCATTTTTGAACCATTTTTGCTGGGCTATGACACTCTTCATGTATGATGAATATACTTTGTCTGCCCAGAGATCTCCAATAGGATCTAGCAGGAATGTGCCAAGCCCCATCTTCTTATGTATTTTGACACAGAAACAAGTCTCATGTCTCAAGGTGAATAGGAGATAGTTTTCCCTAGAGCCAAATATACATACATACATAGATACATACATACATACTACATGCATACATACATACGTGACCAGGACCAGGAACACAGATTTAGGTTACTCCAAATACCATGTTCTAATGTGGTAACAGTTTCATGAAGTTCATAACAGAACAAATTTATAAATCCAGGCACTAAAAATAAAAAAAATAATTAGTAGAATCATCAGGCAACTGAGTTATAGCAAAGCAAAAAAACTGTGCTGTACCTCAGGTACTATTTTGATGACATTCTTGGGCTTTAGGTTAGTGGAAGCTAGGGACATTTTTGTGTATTCCAGTAGTCATAATGATAGATGTCATGCCAAACACAGAATTGGCAATAATAGCTATTAAGGGGGTTAAAGTTTACCCATGATAATCTGGGCAGTGAAACATTCCCACTCTTCCCAATCACTGAATATCAGTCAATGGAACTTGTAGAATTTCTAGCATAGATTCACCTGATTTGCCCCTGAGAACTTCAGTTCACACATACTTGCAAAACTTATGGGGGCACCAAGGATTGCAGTGCCTAGCATGAGAGTGAGAAAAAGAGAGAGACAGAGTGAGAGAGACAGAGACACAGAGAGAGGCAGAAAGATAGGCACAGAGAGACAGAGACAGGGAGCAAGAGGAGAGAGAAGATTAATGGATCACACAATGGCTTCCAACAAAAGAAGACTGATTTCTAGTCTTTACAGTGCATGTGCCTTGATTTGAGACAAGTTACTGGCTCGAGCAGGCCTAGCAGACCTTGGCACATTAGGCCATAGGTAAGCTGTGGACCAATAGGGACTCTTATCAGATTTGCACAGTTGGAGACAACTCTGAATCTTTACCCCAACCTAGCATGGGAACGAGGAGGGTACACACCACTAATTCTGGCTCACGCATGAGGAGGCTGGGTCATGTAAGGACCAGAGAGTTAGGCCTATCAGGCTGCTCTCCGCAGAGGACAGTGCAGTGTCCCCAATACTACCCAACACATTCAAAGGTGGCAGTAGAAAGCCAAGGTAAAAACTTGAGGAGAGAAACAAGTTCCCCCGAAGCCTCCTGAGAAGATACCCTACAGCCCATGGGCAGCTTAAAGCACTAAGAGAAGACTGGATTCTTCATGGTTTCTCCATCTCCTCTCATGGCTGGTTTTCTAGCTCAACTCCTTGGCTGCCCACAAGCCCAGCACTGGCAGATTAGAAATGCGTTCTTTATTCATCTCTCCCCTTCTCTCGGGCTGTTCTCATTCATGGCATTTTCTGATAGGGTGTTTGCCTGGAAATGCCAGAGTCCAAGTATACAAATGTGCTATGAATGTGATAGCCATTCATGACTTATACAGCAGGCAAGTCTCATTCATGACTTATACAGCAGGTGCTGCTCCAAGTACTAAAGATACATACAGGCAAGAACAATGTACATGTGCACTCAGACACACATATGCACACACATGCACACACATACACATGTGCACACACATGCACACCCAAGCACACATACAAATGCACACACAGAGACTCATGCTCATGCACATGTGCACACAGACATACACTCATGCTGCCATGCACAAATACACTCACTTGTCATGCATGAGTACACACACACACACACACACACACACACACACACACACACACTTCCTGTGAGTTTACGGCATGCCCTACCCGCTCTCATTTCAGATCTTTTAGTCCTTCAGTATCTGTCAGCATGTTTGGTGCCATTAAAAAAGCTAGATTTTCAAGCCTGCCACCCAGTACAAAGACCTCAGTCTGGGAAAGCATTAAGCAAGCCTCCCAGTCTCCAGAGGCACGGCCGTATGAAGCAATTTTCCAGCATCGGTGATCCCATAAATCTTTCACGCTGCATCCCATACAGAAGCCCAAGTCAGTGTGCACTGGAGACTTCTGTTTAAATACTGTCTGGGATCAGTGGGTGGCCAGACATTATCTAGTCCTGCCTCATCAGCAGCCAAAATCTCCAAATTTCTCATGCTGCCTCCCTGCACCTCAGCCACTGAAAGAGGGTCTTGGAGCCCAAAGGACTGCATAGTCCTGGTCCCTGGTGTGCCACAAGCAAACCCCATGGTCCTGGATGATTTTTTTCCAATCCTTGTCTTTCTGTTTCCCACTTACATGAAGATGTGCTTGACAAGGAGACCCCTAGGGCATCTTTCGGTTCGGTTCTTTAAAGCTCTTCAGGTCTCACACACAGCTCAAGTGCCAGTCAGAGGCCATTGGGTCCCAATCAAGGATGTTTGCCTTTGCCTGGAGGAAAAAAGGGGGCGGGGGAAGTGGCGTTCCCAAGTCAGGTGTAAGCTGTTCAAATCCTGAGTAATATGGAAAATTTTCAGTTGAACCTGCGAATTTCAGGGTTTGGATCCCAGCCCAGAGCCCAGGAGCACAGGAGGGTAGATTGTTGGAGTCGCCGTGAAGTGCACATTTCCTGCTATTTCTTTCCAAGTCTGTGTTAAAGTAACAAGCTCAAATGTGAACATTAACAAACGTGACTCAGGCTCAGGGAATTTGGGAGAGCTCAACACTGGCTTTAAATTATAGCAAAACCGGGGCTTTTCTTGTCCACTTGTTGACAAAAGGCAGCAAGGGATCATTCATCTAGTCCACTGGTCTCTAAACAGTATTTTTTTTTTTTACTGCGTATGAGTGTTTTGCCTGGAGGTGTGTGCATGTAACACATGTATGTCTACACCCACGGAGACCCGAAGGGGGCACTGGATCCTATAGAACTGGAGTTTCTGATGGTTGTAAGCCACAATGAAGGTGCTAGGACCCAGACCCAGGGCCTCTGAAAGAGGAACAAGTGTCCAAACAAGTTTGATAATGAATCCTGATGATAGATTTTGACCATTCTCCAAATATACAGATAATTGAATATTATAGAGGTGCACTGCTCTACTGATTAGCAATAAAACATACACAATGTAAATTAAAATGATAAGATTGAGGGGAGAAAGTGTTTCCCAGAGACAAAACTTTCATTTTTTTTACAAATTGAAGGGCTCTATTTTTTTTTTAAATCCTTTTAGTTTTGGTTGTAAATTTTGTCACAAAGCAACTTGAAAGCATGACCCCAAGTCTAATTATCTAAATCCTTTGTTTTAACTGAAAGGGCTATAGTGTGAAAATATGCAGACCTAAATGGAGCGTGTTGTTGAGTGCTAATGATTGGGGATGCAACCCAGTGCTATCTGAACATTTGAAAGGCTGGAAGCAGAACCCATCACTGGTGTTTCCGTCCCTCCTGTGATGGTTTGATTGAGGGCAAGCCACCTCTTCAGACATAGGCTCATAGGCTTGGTCCCCAGTCGGTAGACCTGTTTGGGAAGGATATCTGAGTAGGCTTTGAAATGTTAAAATTTCTTCTCTGGGTTTGGGATGCAACGTCTCAACTGTTTCTGCTGGTGGACTATAACCCTCAGGGATTACAAACCCAATTACATGCTTTCTTTTCTCCCATCATCCTTTTCTGCATTTCTTTTTTTTTTTTTTTTTTTGTTTTTTTTTTTCGGAGCTGGGGACCGAACCCAGGGCCTTGTGCTTCCTAGGCATGCGCTCTACCACTGAGCTAAATCCCCAACCCCTTTTCTGCATTTCTTACCGTGGATATCTCTAAGTTATGTTACATAAATGTGCTGGTTAGTCTCACAAGCTAGAGTTATCTGAAAGGAAGAAACTTGGAGAGGATGCCTCATAAAATCCAGCTGTAAGGCATTTTCTTAGTTATTAATGTGGGATGGCCCAGTCCATTGTGGGTGGTGGGTGGGTGGGTGGTCCTGTGTTTTCTAAGAGGGCAGGCTGAGCAAGCCAGGGGAAGGAAGCCAGTAGGCAGCACCCCTCCATGGCCTCTGCATCAGCTCCTGCCTCCAGGATCCTGCCCTGGGTGAATTCTTGTCTCAATGTCCTTTAACGATGAACAGCGCTGTGGAAGTAACAGCCAAACAAATCCTTTTCTCCACAACTTGCTTTTGGGTCACAGCCTTTTCTCACAGCCATAGAAACCTTAACTAAGGTAATAAACATATGAACAATATGAACAATAATAGTAAACATATGAACAGTTCCCTCAGAAAGAACCTAGTCTCTGAATAGGTAAATATTGAGCCTAATGTTTCTATTTAAACTTTGAATAGAAACTTAAATTTCCTAAAATTCTCAATGGAATAGAAACCAGCACATACAGACTAAGGGATTTTCTCTTGGCTAAATTACTCCAAAGAGCTTGGAATTTCCTCGTTTTTTTTTTTCTTCTGTTGGCGTTCTTTTAATATTTAAATACAAAAAGCTAGCGCTGACTTTGTTTTACACACACACACACACACACACACACACACACACACACACACACCACGCAGGTCCACGAGCCAAAGTGTACAGAGGAAAAAGTCCTGGTCACTGATGCTTTCTTCTTTCCCACACTGGGCATGTAAGAATTCATTAAAGGAAGAGATAGAAGGCTGTACTCCTGCATGCGCGTGAGAACAGGAAGTGAGTGAGGGCCTTCATTATGAGGGGCACAGGTGCAACTGGGGTCTCTCCATGAGAAACGGAGAAAAGTTCCTGCTGGGGTCGAATTGAACAAAATGCCAAGGTTAAAAAAAGAAGAAGAAAAAGTTCAAACAATCAGCACTTCAAACACAAATGAATTTCAGAGTTCTCCGGTCAGGACAAACAATGCGGTAACGAGCTAGATCTTTCCAGGAAGTGGAGGTGGAGGCTCTGCCATTCCTCCTGACAGCCCTGGGTCAGGCCCTAAAAATGTCTGCTGTTGTTGCAGTTGCTGGTGTTGCTCCATTTGCAACTTTTCTGTCACAAAAGACAGCAGGATGAACCAGGGTCAGGAAGGAAGGGGTCCTGATTCACAAAGCTGCCCTGGGAAATCTGTTCATCTTCTGAGACACGAAGAGCGAAGAGCGAGAGATCAAAGGTGGCTCCAGCGGCTCACTAGACCCTCTCAGGAAACACCTCCGTCAGACCCCAGAGTCTCTCCAACAGGGTCTCATCTAGCTCTCTGTCCTCTTCCGGCTCCTCCTCGGTCGGTCGTCTGCACCGCGGCTTTCAGGGGTACAGAGGCTCCCCAGTGCAGGCTGCAGCCAAGGTATTGGCCATGCCTGTACCTGGTACCTGTAGCACCGAGCTTTGAATTCCTTTTTTTTTTTTTTGTTCCCCGAGCACTGCTTTAATTTCAATACTCCAGAGGTAGAAGCTGATAAAGATGTTTTACATAGTGAGTTACAATCCATCCCATATCACATGACGATTATTTTGAGGCTAGAGAGAGATGCCTAAAGAGTTAGGAGCACAGACCGCTCTTTCAGAGCACCCGTGTCAGGTGGCTTAAAGCCATCTCTAAGTAACTATAGATCCCATAATGTCCCAAAGATTCTAATACTTTGTCCTAACTCGACCTTCTCTTTTGGTACTATGCTCTTAAACAGAAGTGTATTGTATTTGATCTCGGACTGACCCACAGCTTAAAGTGATTATGGTAGCGGCAGCGGATGAGAGTTCCCCTCAGGAAGCCGTAGTCAGCGTGCACAATTATTGGATGGGATCTTCCTCCTGTGGTTGGGACTGTGAAACGCAGAGATGGCCCCGTGTTGGATTCATTATTACCAGGAAGTCATGCTTGACGTTCAACAAATAGAACTCTTTCCGTTTATACCCCCTAGGCCAAACCTTCTGGCCACTCAGCCAATCGGCTCCATCCAACCCAGTCTGGAAGTTATCTGCACCGAAGTAGCGCTTTTGGGGGGGGGGGTGTCAATACAGAGGTTGGGGTAGAGCCAAGCTGTCACCATGCTCGTCACAGTCTTTGTGCGTCGACCTTGAACAGTGGTGGGAAAAACACTGAGGGTTGGAACTCCAGAGCAGAGACAGCCAAGTCTTCATTACTCGCCAGCACCTGGACTGCCGGATGCTGGAGTGTGGGAACAGCCAGGAAGCTCATCCGTAGGGATTCAGGTAGAGAGGTCCAGTCACAGACACGGGTGACGCATCCCCTATTCTAGCAGGGTGAGGAGGTGTCTCCACGATTCCCAATTGATCTTTGAATTTCTTACTGCTAGAGGTCTGAATCTCCTGGAGAATGTGGTGTGTTCCCAGAGAACCCAGCCAGCCTTCTAATGAATAGAATTGATCAAGAACGCCGGATGTAAAATCTTTTCAAACACGTTCGCATTGTATTAAAGTGGAACCTATACAGAGTGTGGTAGTGTGAATGGCAAGCAAATGTTCTGTTAACCAAAAGGGCTTTATGGTGAAGCAAGCATTATAAAATCGCACGCTGTGGTGGTTTGAGTAAAAATGGTCCTCATCTATCTGAGTGCTTGGTCACCAGGGAGTAGTACGACTTGGAAGGATTCTAAGCATTAGGAGTTGCAGCCTTGGAGGAGGAAGAGTGTCCCTGAGGATGGGCTTTGAGGCTTCAAAAGTCAATACCTAAGCTCGCTTCCTCTGCTTGGGGATCAGGATGTGGCTCTCGGCTGCTTCTCCAGCAAGAAGCTTCCCTGACGCTATGGTTTCTACAGAGATGATGATAACTGTAAGCCAGCCCCAGCTAAATGCTTTCTTTTATAAGAGTTGCTGTGGCAACGGTGTCTCCTCACAGCCATAGATCACTGACTGAAATGGAGGCCTTTGACTAATGGCAACTTGTGTGCTGGCCGATGCTCGTGACCTTCTAGGAAAAAAAAGAGTAAATGCAGAGAGATGTGGACAAACCACTTACTGTATCTCAAGGAAACAGGCACGAGGACCTCCCTTCCTGAATTGCTTCCCAAAGTCAACAGGTTCAATGTTCCATCAATGTAGATTGAGTCTGCCTTTCTAGAAAGCACCCGGGCGTCATAGACACTGCTCTTATACTGCCACCATAGACCCAGGGTGGCATGTATACATCTCCCACAGGAACGAGAGTGTTCTTGAGCCCACAGAGGTTTGCCGATTGCCGACACAGCCATCGGGTATAGAATCTAGGTAGAGGCAGGTGGCGATGAGCTACAAAAAAAAGCACAGGAACTACTAGTTGTAGCCAATTGTCTGGAGCTCAGCCATTGAACCAACAACATTTTAATGTTAGTTCCAGCCAAATAAGAGCGTGTATCAATTCGCTCTGCGGAAGGGAGTTAGAGAATCAGGGATTGTGGGTACCACAGTGCCCCCTGCAGGCAGGAGGAAACTCCAGCGGTAGCAGGCTCTCTACTGAAAGACCATCAGGCAATCTGGCTCAAGGGTTGGTTAAATGCAGGTGGTGTGGGGCGGAGCCTGTCGTCTGCTGTGAGCTGTTGGCACACAGTGATACTCTTGTAGCTCTTTCTAGAAGGCAAATTTCTTCTGTGGCCTGGCCTTCTGCAGCTAACAAGCTGATCAAGAGTGTTGGGAAGGATTTGTTCCAACTTCATCCTGCAGAGACAATGTTAAGACCCAAGAGCCACAGGGGACAGCCATTGCTTTCTCTCTGGACTAGCGCTCCTCCCACTCAACTTGGTTGAGGAAGTCATCCTTCCGGGATTCCATGGTGATCTTTGGCCCCTATCACAAATGTGAAGAAGCTGAAAGAAAGTTATACATTTTGATGTTTCAAACTCGTGTGCGAGTGTGTGTTCATGAACGTGCGTGCCCGTGTGCGTGACAGACAGAGGCAGGGAGAAGAGATCAGCCTGCTCTCTATAGGGGTCTCCCTTTACCGAAATCCTCTACACCAGTGGTTTTCAACCTTCCTAATGCTGTGACCCTTTAATACCGGTGCACATGATACAGTGACCTCTAACCATAAAATTATCTGGTTACTACTTCATAACTAAGTTTGCTGCTGTTATGAGTCATGATGTAAATATTCGGAGATGGAGGTTTGCCCAAGAGTTGTAACCCACGGGCTGAGAACCACTGCCCCACATAGTAGTGGGAAAAGCTCAGGGTCAGAGAAGCTGCAGAGGTTAAGTCCGGTTAAAGCTCGGGGGGTTGCCCCAACACTTTCCATATAAATATGTACATGCCCTTTTATTGCCAGGAGGGATGAGATGGTTTTGAAACTGTTCCTAAGGTAACTGTGGATTCACTCCTGGTATCCTCAAAAACTACCTCCCAAGGACTCCCACTGGCACTGACCTGCCGGGATTGTTTTAGGAGGTGTCTAGGGGAATGTCTCCATTTAGGATAAGCAACGACTTCCCTTTGCTTCCTCATGAACCAAGATCCTAAGTTATCAGTCCGACCTGCGGAGAGTAGCTAGGAAGAGCATGGAAGCTAAGACTCCCAGCCTTGCATCCTTCTGTACCTGGTCAGTATTATGTTTTATAAAAGAGAAAGAACCAGGATATGTTTGATGTTTGGTAGACGCACGGTATGGTGAGGTGGGATGCAGGCCCATGCTAAGGTATCCCTTCTCCCAGAGGGACCAGCCTATAGTAAAGAATAGAGTTTATTTAGGGCATGGGGATGAGTCGAGAGGATAGTAGGGTCGGCCAGGAACATGTGGAGAGAGCGGGGAGAGGAATGGGGAGAGAAGGGGCACAGAGGGTAAGAGAGTAAGAGAGGAGGAGCCAAACAGCCCCCTTTATAGTGAGTCAGGCAAACCTGGCTGTTGCCAGGCAACTGTGGGTGGAACCTAGAAGGAGTTTCTTGAAGATTTTAGTTAATTTATTTATCAGGAGCAGCCCATGTTCCAGCACAAGTATAAAGTTCAGAGAACAACTTCCATCCATTCTCCTGCCCCATGTGGGTTCTGAGGATCAAACTCAGGCCATCAAGCTTCCAGTGAGCACCTTTCCCTGCTGAGCCGTCTCCCTGGGCCTTTACACATAGTAGTGTAAATTCAGAGGAGGTTATCCCAGTCTAACATTGAAGAGCTTCTGGGAACTGGGAAGTGAACCCACTTGGCACCTCTGGGAATGAAACCCACCAGATTGTCTATGTATCAGTAAAGCCCACGCACCCCCAAAACAGCAAGCCCCTCAGCCTTCAACATCAGACCCACCTGGGCCCCTGGCTGTCTTAGGTTAGCTTCAAAGGCCACAGAGTTTAAATTGGGTGACTCCGGGTGCTCCAGTCCTTTGTATCTGCTAAATCCTGGGCTCCCGGGAAAGGTCAGAAGTGTTACAGACTTACTTCTCAAGAAGAGTGTTACAGACTTACTTCTCAAGAAGAGTGTTACAGACTTACTTCTCAAGAAGAGTGTTACAGACTTACTTCTCAAGAAGAGTGTTACAGACTTACTTACCAAGAAGAATGTTACAGACTTACTTATCAAGAAGAGGTAACTTCCCCTCAAAGTGGAGGATGAGCTACAACAGAGGTTGTGGGGATACTAAGGCTGGGTGGGGGAGAAACTGCTACCTTACTGAGGGCCCCCAGAACCTCTGTGGGAATTTTGAGGTTCCCGGGAGAATCTAAAGGAAATGAAGTTCAGAGTAGGAATCACAGAGTTTAGAACATGGAGCCAACAGGACTGTGTTCTGCCAGCATCCACAGAGGTGGGGGATTGACTGTCTATGGAGGGTGATACAGGCTGCGTGCTGTTATCCTGGAAATCTGTCTGGTGCAGACTCATTCCCACATCCTGCTAAGTTTCTTCATGGGGATTCATCAGTGCTCTGGGAGCATGAACTGAGCTGAGCTGCAGGAAACTTGCTCTCTCTGCCAGCCGCTGCGTTCATCATGGCTCCTATCACTAAGAGACTGAGTGGCCTCTGTGTCTTCCCTGTGGCTGAGATACCTGCTCATCACATGGTCGTGTGGAAGCATGCCCGAAATTGAAGTCCAGAGGGAGCCAGCATGGTGACCCAGCAGTCAGCCTGTTTCTTGGCTAATCCACTTCAGGGATGATTTGCTTGTTCCTGGGAATTGAGGTTCTTTTAAAAAAAAAAAATCTTAACTTCATTGGTTTGACTGAAGTGTCTTAAGGGAATAGTTGCACAGTGAAATCTCCTGATTGGGTTACATGGATAAGGGAGAGAGATTTGAGCAAACTTTAGCCTACAGAGAGGAGATACGTTCCCTGCCCATTTCAAAGACATGCCCATGCACTGCCTAAGGAAGGAAAAACTCTAAATTTAATATTGTCTTCCAGTTAATGTGTGTGTGTGTGTGTGTGAGTGTAAGTGTGTGAGTATATGAGTGTGTGTGAGTGTGTGTGAGTGCATGTGAGTGTGTGTGTTGTGTGTATGCGTGTGTGTATATGTGTGTGTGCATGTGTGTGAGTGTGTGTGTGTGTGTGTGTGTGTGTGTGTGTGTGTGTAAGATCTTTCAGAGGATCTGCATAGGCTCTCAGGAGATCTCGAACGAAAGCATGGACTTCTCGCCTAGGCCCCATAGAAGGGATGGTAATCTTTTAGTGTGGGATGTGGGGCCTGTCTGTACAGCACACGTACTTCTTCCAGCCCTGTGCACCTCTCTGTGAGGGGCAACTCTGTATCAGCTATGGGTTGAGTATATCCATTCCTGACATCAGAGTGACTGACCTATGCTGCGTGTAGTTTTAAATGTTACCACCTTTGCCTGTGTCCCTCACCGATTCCTTTGGTTCTTCCCACCTTTGTCTCTGGGAGGTGACTGTGCTACCAGTCCACTCTCTAGACCCTTGAATCCAAGGATAGAAGACACACATACACAGTTTGTTACTTTACAACTTGCCTCCTGAGCACAATTGCTGAGTGTTACTATCTCCTGCCTGAAAAATTTGTTATCTCCATCTCCTCACCTGCTCTAAACTTAGTGGCTAGTCCCACCTAGCCCCTGCCAAACATACTGGGCCACCCATCTGTAACAGAGGCCACAGGTCCTAGCTACCCCTCCACCTCAGGTCTTATATGGTTGCCGTGTTCTTCTCGTTCCCAAGTGTGGTAAAACTCTACTCTCCTTCCCTGCCTCTCCTTTTCCTTCTGGGACCCAGAAGTCCCGCCTGTACTGTCTCCCCAGCAATTAGCTCCCAGCCTTCTTTACTGACAAACCAAGAACCAATTGGGGAACAGGACCTTTGCATCAGAACCTCCCCATACACCTCACCTTTTCTATCCATAAAAACAAAACAAAACCTCTTCTCCAAGATATATATTGAACAAAGCCATAACTATCATGTAAATTACACAATATGACATACACACGACATCTAGTCCATCAAATTTGCCGATTAAATCATTCCTAACTAAAAGAGTTACGATTCTAGATTATGTTTAGATTTTAGCTACCTGAAAACCATGTCATCTACTCTATAAATTCTCTCAATGTTAAACAATTTGAGTTTGATTATGACACTAAAACTAGTCGTAGACCCCCTAGCAACATTCTAGAACCATTGCTGGGGCATTGGGGTGGGACAGGGGATGGAAAACTGTTGCTGAGGAAATCTAGAAACTGCTGTTAACCCATTGGTTTTGCCTCAGGCCAAGTGGTGGGGTCTGGGCTTGGCTGGACTTCCCCAGTTCTTGGAAACAGAGGTTTAGGCCTAGCTTCCTTAACTACCAATTCAAAGCCTGTCATGGAGCAAGGCTGTCTCAAGGTGGCACCTGAGAATTCTGCCCTGTGAAAGAGTGCCCAATTGTGTTCCCAAGGACCAGAGAGATCTGTAGAACATGCCCCGTGCACTGAGAACTTTCTATCCCAATGTTTTTCCTTTGAGTTCTCAATTATGTATGCCTAGAGCATACACTCCTATAAAGAAGGGATTGTGTCTTCTATTTTTTTTAAATATTTTATTTATTTATTTATTATATATTATGATTACACTGTCACTATCTTCAGACACACCAGAAGAGGGCATCAGATCTCATTTCAGATGGTTGTGAGCCACCATGTGGTTGCTGGGATTTGAACTCAGGACCTCGGGAAGAGCAGTCAGTGCTCTTAACCACTGAGCCATCTCTCCAGCCCTGTGTCTTCTATTGTACAGAGTCCACCAGAGAACTTTGCTGGATATTTTGTTACTAGAAGGATGATAGAAGTTTTACCCAGTTACTGTTTACCAGCAATCTGTTCAACATAGCTCTCAAACAGAGGTGGAGGGGGTCTATATATCAAACTCAACCTTTGAATAACAAAATAACATGCTCCATTCTTCAAAAAATTCCAATTAAGAGAGTTAAAGTGAAAGCCTGGATTTGGGTATATTCTTTGGGTTTTAAGGAGCTCTGTGAGTCTGGTAAATTTTTCTTTGCTTCCCACTGACCTCCCTCCAACTGAAAGAGCTTCTAAATGACCTCCTATTGTTAGAATATCAAATATAATTCTGCATCAATACCTGTGGTTTGTTTTTTTAGCATATCCTTACACCACAATGCACCACAAATGTGTTAAAATAATGTAATGGAAATGTCAACCAGCCACAAGCTGCAGCATTTAGAAATACTCTAGGAAAGAACAAAAAGGAGACTGCCAGAAAGGGAGAATCTAAAGGGTGTGGTTCTCACTCTTACTGGGTCCCAACATCTGGGGATGAAACTGAAGTTGAGTTTATAAGCCTTTATCTTTGAGCATCTGGGAGCTTGACAATAGTCATTTCCACGATATCCTAGGTGGTGCAGCCTCTGAAGGCATGACATGCTGTCTTGTGAAGGATACTTATCTCATAATAACCAATGTTAAAAAGAACTGGAAGCATAAGGCCAAGAACAATGAGTGAGGTGAATTGATACATGATTGCTGGACTCAGGAAACAGAGTGAGCGTGAGAACCAGGGGAGGACATATGTCCACGGTGTGTGGCTTTCAACCCCCTGGAATGCAGATTCTCACTCATTGACTCTGAATCTGTTCAGAGTTCTGATAATCATCTACCCCATACTTGATGTTTTCCTGTCTCACTGGGAACTCAAAACAAGTCATGATTCTAAACAACCAAGGAACAAAGAACCAAGACTCAGGTCTGCCTTGTGTAGACCCTTGGATGTCCCAGTTCTCAGTCCTTGAAACAAACGAGTCAAACCATTCAAGGAGAGACCTCCTCTGAGCCTGCTGCTTGCCCACTATCATATAAAATCAATATTTTCCAGTCAAAGTTTCCATGTGGCATGTTTATGTGATATTAGTCTCTTACTAACCCATTTTTTCAGATTTATACTTTAAACGATACTGATTCACAATTTAAAATTTTTTAATGATCAAGTTACCTTTCTGTCAAAAGCAGCCCTAAAGACACAATAAAGTGTACCCAACTATGATAGGTTATTTCTCTGCCACCGGTGAAATGAGCCAATTCCAGACAGATTAGATTAGATTAAAGGCAGGTTTATTGGGAAACTGCACTGACACCAAAGAGAAGTTGCCATGGGAAAGGGGGTGGGGTAGGGGAGGGGACTAAGAGGGAAAGGGGCTCATGCACAGAGAGAGGAGTAGAAGAGTGCAAGAGAGACCAAAATGTCTGAATTATATAGGGAGAAACTCTAGAAGAAAAGTCAAACCCAGCCCCCGGGATGGAAAATTCAGGGTTGGGGGAGGGTATGCCAGGTGGTAACTGAGGGATGCTGGGAGAACCTAGAAGCCAGGTCTGCTTTAATAATGTAAAATATTCATGTCAGTCGCTAGTCCCAGGTCCAAAACAAAACATCCCAGTCTTGTTGATTATAAATGAATAAGAGACACTGTAATCATCCTGGTTGAAACCAAGCAATCTCATGGGCATTTTGCAGTCCTTCTTAGAAGGGGGAACAAAATACAGGAGAAAATACAGAGACAAAGAGTGCAGCAGAGACTGAAGGAAAGGCCATTCTGAGACTGCCCCACCTGGGGATCCATCCCATATGCAGCCACCAAATCCAGTCACTATTGTGGATGCCAAGAAGTGCATGCTGACAGGAGCCTGATATAGCTGTCTCCTGAGAGGCTCTGCCAAATACAGAGGTGAAAGCTAGCAGCCAACCACTGGACTGAGAACTGGGTCCCCAATGGAGGATTGAGAGAAAAGACTGAGGTAACTAAGGGGGTTTGCAATCCCATAAGAAGAACAACATCATCAACCAACCAGATCTCTCCCAGAGCTCCCAGGGAGTAAACCACCATCCAAAGAGTACACGTGGAGGGACCCATGGCTCCAGTCGCATGTGTAGCAGAGGATGGCCTTGTTGGGCATCAACAGGAGGAGAAGCCCTTGGTCCTTGGCCGTTTTATCCCCAGTGTAGGGGAATGCCAGGGTGTTGAGGTATGGGTGTGGGTGAGGAAGCATCCTCATAGAGGAAGGGGAAGGAGGATGGGAGGGGGGAACCAGGAAAGTCGATAACATTTGAAATGTAAATACATAAAATATCCAATTAAAAAAGTCTTGAATGTTTTGTTAGCCTGGAGGTTGGAGCTCTGACTCAAAGGTTTCAATATATCAGGGTCAGTCACTCTGCCCAAAGAAAGCAAAAAACCCAGTGATGAAAACTCAGGAAGAACTTCATCTTTAGTCACCATTCTACCGCTGTGAAGAGACACCATAACTGCAGTCCTCTTATGAGAGAAAACACTTAACTGAGGGGCTGGCTCACAGTTTCAGAGGCTTAGTCTATTATCCTCATGGTGGGGAGCTTGGGGCACGCAGGCAGACATGGTGCTCGAGATATAGTTGAGACCCAAATCCTGATCCACGGGCAGAGAGAGCCTGGAACTGGCATGGGCTTTTGAAACCTCAAAGGCCACACACCCTCACTCAGCCCTCACCTCAACGACACCCTTGCTCCAACAAGGCCACGCCTCCTAGTCCTTCTAATCCATCAAACCGGTCCACACCCTGGTAAGCATTCAAATACCTGAGCCTATGGGGTGGGGGCAGGGTGGTTCTTATTCAAACCACCGCGGGCTTTAATCAAAATGGGTGTTTGGGGAGGATGGAAACTAGGCCTTTTCGTCCATATTCAGGGTACTGACATAAGCATTAGGTTTCCACAGAGGAAAATTGGAGTTCCGGAGTCTGATACGGTTAAGCAACTCTGACCCAACCTTGAGATGGCTTCAGGAAAGGGCATTAGGCCCCCAAGAGAGAGTTTCATGCTCCAGGGACCAGGATGATTTCCCAGAAACGGCTCTGAAAGAACACTTCTCAGCTAAACCATAAAATGTACTGCCGAAGGCCACCTGCGCCCTCTGGAGAACGAAGACACCCTCCCAGGATGATTGCTGTTATTGTAATCTGTATAAAAAAATGTATAAAAGGTGCTTGTAAGTTCGAACCCAGATCGCCTCAGGTCTCTTGCTTGAGATTCTGCTGGAGGTCGATCCCGGTGGCATGCCGGGGGAAAAAATAAACCTCTTGCTTTTGCATCATCGATCCGAGTCTCATTGCCTCACTCGGGGTCCCCCTGCAGGTAGAGACCCTCTGGGGCTTTACATTTGGGAGCTCGTCTGGGATCTGAAACTCCAGAGTAGGCACTCGAGACCACCCGGATCGGATCGGAGGACCAGGCTGGAGCTCAAGTCTGAGTGTCTGAAGTGTGGAGAGAGTACTTCTCTGTTCTTTTACTTTCTCTTTGGCTGGCAAACAAGGGAGATAGCGGAGAGGCCTACTGAACAGAACCGTCCGTCTTCACTGAAGACCTAACAGGTGATGATGCCCTCCCCCAACTCCTTCTGAGTAACCTCACCAGTCAGGGCTTTCATTGAGGCTGGTGATGGTGTGGCGAGACATGATTGGCTGAGGATTTAGGAGCATGGGATTGGCTCAAACACTGTTTATAAGCTTATGCGCTGTGCAATAAACTCAGACCTGCCCTCTGGTGCTGGTCTTTGGAGTCTAATTCCCAGGATTTGTCACCTCTCACCCCCATTCCCCTGTCCTATTCCCACAGAAATTGAGGTGACATAGTCAAGTTGAATAGCAGACAAAGCTTCTGATCCTCTCCACCATTGCCTCCCGCAAAGGGTTCATTCAGTACTGTAAACGTGAGTGGCTGGATAGAGTCCTTAATTTTAGCATCAGTTTGATGATTTTTATTACATACGAATGGAGAATGTCAAACACCTCACATTTCTTACAACCAGGTGTCTCTCACAGCTAACATCCCATGTCCTTTATAGGTAAAGGAATCTTTATGTTTAGCTGTTGGCATTTTGTTTTGTTTTATTTAGTTTTGCCTGGAAGATTTTGAGGACATTTATCCTTGGGGAAAAAAGTTATCTTCTTCAATATGCCAGAGCTGTGAATCATAAGGATATTCCAAGCGTGTTGTCAGTGGCGGGATGAATTCATTTGTTAGGAGTGGGGGGAAATCCTCTTTTGTGTGTGCTTCTCAATTTCTGTGCTGTAAATGTTCCACATCTGGCTGGTGTCAGGCATTTAAGAACATCACCGATGCAGAGCTGAGAATAGAAGCACACAGGTGTCTCTCGGGGTTTGGTGTTAGCCATTTTGACAGAGTGCGACACACCACTGCTTTAATACATGTGAAAAGAAACATTCAAGAATACATAACAGACACCACAGAGTATCGCCAAGGTCAAGAAATAGAACATTACCTGCAGTGAGCCCACCACGCACCCTTTGCCATTTTGGATCCCTCTCCTCATTAGAGTTAGCCACTGGCCTCATATTTAAGGTAAACTTATCCTATCTGTGCTTTACCTTTGCAACATATAAGTATGCACCGGAAACGTTCTGGTTTAATTTGGCCCGTTTAGAACTCCAGACTGATGAAATCTCGCTCTGCTATTTGTTTATTTTATTCCACATAACATCCAGAAGACTTATCCGTGCTGTTGCCCGTAGCAATGGTTCATTCGCTTTCATTGCTGGATAGTACTATAACCTGGGGATATTCCCAGGAGTGCATTGGAGCCAGCTCGCCCCGATTGAGAACTAATTATTAAATGCTCATGGGTTCTGTAAGCTAATTGATGGAATACTAGGAGCTTGAAATTGGCCCTGGCAGGACTATTTCCACCATGGAAATTGGCAGGTGCTAAGAATTAGCGCTTTCCTCTCTGGTGTTACGCACCTGTCAGCTTGCCAGTGACTATATGATAGCATGTTTGTCTATTCGGCAGTACATAAACATTTGGTTTACTTCCAGTTTATCTCAGTAAATATTCTCTCATTCTCTTCCATGTGTGCTGGTAGAATGGGTTCCCATTTCCTAGGGGTGTGAGTGAGTGTGAGTGTGTGTGTGTGTGTATCCCTAGAGTGAAAATACTTAGACTGTGTGGTATATACATATCCACTTTTAATTGATAGTCTCAAATCATTTTTCTGATTACATAGAGCCTTGAAGATTTTTTTTTTTTTTGAAAATTGCAATTTACTCCTTAGAATTGACAGACTTAAACTTTTGCTGGACTACTGGTTGTACAGTGATATGCTATTGTTTGGTTTCAGACCCAGGAACAAACAGCTTGAGGTACATGTTTTTTTTTTGTCCCAAAGCAGACTTGGCCTCTCTCCAGGTTCTCCCAGCATCCCTCAGTCCCTATCTAGTACACCCCACCCCCAATCCTAAACTTTCCAGCCCAGGGCTGGGCTGCCCTTCCCCCAGGGGCTCTTTGCTATGCAATCCAGACATTTTGGCTTCCTCTTTGTTTCAGGCCCTTGCCCTTTTCCTTCTCTCTGCAGGCTCGCTCTCTTTCTCTCTCTCTCTCTCTCTCTCTCTCTCTCTCTCTCTCTCTCTCTCTCTCTCTCTCTCTCTCCCTTCCATGATGTCTTCCCTGGCCTCCTTCCTTGGGACCAATGAACACTCCCACCTGATGGTTGCTTCCCAATAAACCTGTGTTAATATATATTTTAATCTGGCTTGAATTGGCTCATTTTACTGGTGGAGAAATAACCCCAGTTGTTATGTATCCTATATCAAAGTTGTATTTTCCCAATCCCTAACATTTTTATTTGGGTTCTTTGGTTCATTTGATTTTTTTTGTCTTATGTAAAAATATTCTCATCTGTGGTGGTTTAGATATGCTTGGCCCAGGAAGTGGCATTATTAGGAGGTGTGGCCTTGTTTGGAGTGGGTGTGGCCATGTTGGAGGAAGTGTGTCACTGTGGGGGTGGGCGATGAGCCCCTTCTCCTAGCCACATGGGAACCAGTCTTCTCCTAGGGGCCCTCAGATGAGGATATAGAACTCTCAACTCCTCATGGATCGTGTCTGCCTGGATGCTGCCATTTTCCCACCTTGATGATGATACTAGACTGAACCTCTGAACCTGTAAGTCAGCCCCAACGAAATGTGGTCCTTATAAGAGTTGCCTTGGTCATGGTGTCTGCTCACAGCAGTAAACCCTAAGACAACATCTTTTCCTGACGTTTCTGCTTTCTCTTTCTTGCTGACCTTCAGAATCCAGTATATATTCTGGATGTTGTAGTAGACACATCTGATGCTACAAACTTTCCTCTCTTCTTTAAATCTCTTCCTTGGAGAATGGTTTTAGGTGCTGTGGTACTTTATATGAGAATGTCTGCCCCTGAAAGTTCATGAATTCCCAGCAACCACATGATGGCTCACAATCACCTGTAATGGGGTCCTATACCCTTTTCTGAGGTGTCTGAAGACAGCTACAGTGTACTCTTATAAATATAATAAATCTTTTGGGCTGGAGAAATGGCTCAGAGGTTAAGAGCACTGACTGCTCTTCCAGAGGTCCTGCGTTCAATTCCCAGCAACTACATGGTGGCTCACAGCCATCTGTAATGAGGTCTGATGCCTTCTTCTGGTGTGTTTGAAGACAGTACTCACATCCATTAAATAAATGAATGAACGAATTGTAGAACTAGAGTTTTAAAAAGGTTACTCATTGTCAGAGTCCGGATGTGCAGGGCCGGACGTGCCTGAAGGAGAGCCAGAGATAGGACTTGCCAAACCAGCTATCAGCCCCAAGGACATTGATCATCTGTAGCCACCCCCTCCCCTTCCTTCACCCCCCTGAGTGAGATGAGCCACCCTACCTGCCTGCCCAGCTGCTACAGAGCACGTACTCCTTGCTGATGTAATTTCGTGCCGAAAGTAACTGTGCACCATTTGAATTGACCAATCATGTGTAACCGCGAGAATGCCCCTAACCTCCCCTATATAAACCCCCGAGTTTGGAGGCTCGGGGTCGATTCCTCTGTCTCCTGTGTGAGATATGTATCGACCCAGGATCCCGCTAATAGGGATCTCGTTAATAAAAGCTACCTCTTGCTGTTACATCAAGACCGGCTACTCGTGATTCCTGGGGGCACCCCACCCTGCGATCGGAGCAAGAGACGCGGCTCCCCGTTTAGGGGTTTGCTCTTTCAGAATGAATGAATAAATAAATAATACATTGAAGCAAACAGGTTGACATACACCTATAATCCCAGCACACAGGAGGCAGATGTAAGGAGATGCTGAGTTCAAAGCCTGCTTGGGCTACACAGTGAGACCTTGCCTTAAAATCATCATCATCATCATCATCATCAACATCATCATCATCATCATCATCATCTCTGAGTTATTTATCAGCCTTCTGGCTATGATCTAGTATCCATTTGTATCAGTTTGATATCTCATGTTCCTCTATCTGAGAACAGTGTATTTGATGTTTTTTTCTGCTGGGAGAGAGAATAAGAGCTTGACTCACTGATTCCAGAAGTTCTAATACTTCAGTATTTCTGGAAATGTGCACCCCTCAGAGTATGTGCAAAAGAAAAAAAGGTCATTTACAAACCTTTTTTCACATATTATATTGGACACTGACACACACACACACACACACACACACACACACACACACACACACACATCTACCTTTGGTCCCAGGCTCTCTTGACCTCCTTCTATTTCCAGGAGGATACAACTGTAATGGACAGAGATGTACAGAAGTCTGACAAGATCACAGGTATGTTTACCCTTGACCTTGCAGGGCTGTGTGACTGCAGAGCATTCTTAAGCAACAGGGCTCATCCCCAGCATGTACAAAGTGAGAAAGAAATGCTACACAGTAATACGATCATTATGTTATCATTTCTATAATACAGGGAGAGAAACACAAACAGCTGTAGACATATGGCACGAAATAATAAACCAAAAGATACACATGCAAATAATAGCTATAGCATTATTCCATGTGTGTATAAAAATCATACTAAAACAAAGATGACTTGTGAATTTTATAATTTTAATAAATATTTAATATCTAAAAAATATCACCTATATAGGAAATATCTAAAAAAAAATTACCTATATATACAGAAGGATACTAGAGTGGGGAGGAAGTCAGTAACAAAAGCTTACCTTCTGATCTTATTTTATTGATTTGATATCACAAAATAAGAGAACATGTAGGACTGTTAGGAACAGTGCTTGCCTGCAAACCCAGTACTCAGGAGGACAAGACGGGAGGACTGAAAGCTCAAGGCCAGGTTGAGCTACAAAATGAGACCCTGTCTCAACAAGTATTTTTAAAAATTCTAATAATTAAAAAAAGAAACGGTGGAGGCTGGAGAGATGATTCAGTGTTGATTTGGTTATGTTCCCATGGCTGTGAAGAGACACCATGACCAAAGAAACTCATAACCTGAAATAAAGCACTTAACTGGGGACTGGTTTACAGTTTCAGAGGGTGAGTCCAAGATCATTGTGGTAGAGACCGTGACTGACAGCACTGGAGCAGTAGCTGAGAGCTTACATCTGATCCACAAGCTGCATATGGGGCTGGGGAGTAGACTGACATGGTGAAGTCAGGCATGGGGTTTTGAAACCATCAAGCCCACCCCAATGACAAGGCCATACACCCCGACTCCTTCCTTAACATCCCTCCAACCTACTAGGAGCCAAACATTCAAATATGTAAGTCTATGGGGTGCCATTCTCTTTCAAACCACCTTAATAACCACATTGTTGGCTGCAGACCTCTCAGTTAAGCCCTAAGAACAGCATATCCTGTCAAAAAATGAAGACAAGATATTTCCCAACAGAGTGGGATTTTTAATATTTCCCGGTGTCATTTCCTTTAGGCGGCTTTTTTTTTCCTGATTTTATTAGATCCTGCCAGGATCCAGCCTTGCCTTGAGAAAGGGTCCCTGGGAAGGAGTGAATGCCAGTGGCAAAAGAATGACTCAGAGTCAGGGATGGATGCAAGCTGAGGGCTCTGTCCTCTGCTCTCTCTCGCAGAGCAAAGCCCAGTCGTTTATTTGTATAAGCTACCTCCTTAGGAATTGGATATCAGTTTAATCATTTACCAGGTTCCATTTTGATTACTGCATGAATTAGCATTTTATGACCTTAGCCCCTTGACTCTAAAGACAGAACCTCATGGTGGAAGCTACCTGAGTTTTGCTGTTTGCTGGAGCTGGAACATGACCCCCCATTGTACCAACTTTCTGTCTTCCAACTCCTTCACTGTCTAAGATTAACTGTCCTGGACTCTGTAGACAGACTTAAAACCCAGAGATCATAATGGCTCTGTCTCCTAGATACTGGGATTAAAGGCATGTACCACCACACCTGGACATGAGCTTTTCTTCACCTAGAACTTGCTCTGTCCCAGGCTGGCCTTGAACTCAGAAATCTGATTGCCTTTGTTTCCTGGGATTAAAGGTATGTTCTACCATGTGTGGGCCTAAGCTTTGCATGGCCACTATTCCTCGAGATGTGGATCAAAAGCCTGTATCTTACATTTCTGGATTATAATTCTTTCCAGATTAAAAGTCCAAACTATTTCTCTCTCTTTCATGATCCAGGTTTTTGTCTCTATTGACTAAATCATGGCTTCTTCCTTAGTATTTTTCTGACAAAGCTGGCTCATCAGTGCAGCTGCCTCTGTTCTTTCAGGTCTACGAAGCCCTTCATACAATTCATATTGCATCCTTATATTTTACATAGCTGAGAAACCCTGTAAAGAATAGTTCTTGTACTTTTTATATATATATTCTTGAACTCGTATTTTCAGAGTTCTTTCCCACAGCCCTAAGGACTGTCCTGAAGGTCACAGCATTACCATTTTGCTGAGGAACACCAGAGATACATTCTTGCTTCTCAGAATCATGCTGTTTCTGATTATCATGAAATCATTGATCTTGGCAGGAAGAATGTTATTTCCCAATAATGTTGGCAGAAAAAATATTCCCTGAAGGAGGAACATAAAGTAAAATATGTATGTTATTATGCAAACAAGCCTTATGCAGAGCAACCATCAGCACTGGAGAAGACCCATGTCCTGCTGGCCCTGCTCCATGGTCAGGAATCCTGTCACATCATCCTTTCAGTGGCCATACTGGACCCAGCATGATTCTTATGTGCTAATTTTTTCTTTACTAGATACAAAAACAAGAGCTGCCCCAGAGGCATAGGCCTATAATCCCAGCAAATTAGGAGACAGAAGCAAAAGGCTGCAAGTTGAAGGCCTGCCTGGGATACAAGGTGAGTTTAAGGCCAGCCTGAGCAACTTAATTAAACCCTGTCTCAAAATGAAACTTAAAAAGGAACCAGGGACAGTTAGTTCAGTCGTACAACACGTGCTCAGCCTATGGTGGGCCCTACGTTCAATTCCCAATAAACTACAGTAACTGTCTTAAATAACAGACCAGGAGGATGAGGCATCTCTAGCCCATGATGCTTTCTGTGAACCTAGATCTGGTCATTCTCTTGCTCTACTGTTCCACTACTGAATTTTTCCACCAGCATGGTCAGGATGCTCTCACCCCCATCAGCATTGCCGTGAGCCATTGAGAAGGGAAAAGAAGCATTGGGAAACCTTATTCTCCTTTATGTGTTTACCCAAAATTGCCTGCAGCTCTTGGACCATCCCACAGGACAGAAGTTGTACACGTGTCCACATCTAGTTTTTGAAGGTCAAGGACAGTAATTTTAGCACAAGGACTCTAGAACTTGAAAGATTTCAGCCATGATAGGAAGTGGAGTGAAGGGGAGAGGGGTCTGTAGGTACCTACAATTTCGATGACCCATGAGGTGGCAGCATGCAGAAATCTCCATGAAAATGGGTAGTGATTTCTTCTTGATCCCCTTCTGGTCTCATTCTCTGGTTTTACTTTCTCCCTACAAGTTTTCCTGTCTCCTTACTGAATTGTCTCTTTTATTTTTTACATTTTATTTTACATTTATTTGTTTTGCAGATGACTGTGTGCATGTTTATATGTATGAGAGTGTGTGCTTGTATTTATATGTGTGTGTGTCTATATATGTCTATGTATGTACACATGTGTGCACTGTAGGAGTATTAGAGGACACCTTGAAGAAGCTGACTCTTTCCACCATGTGGATCCTTAAGCATTAAAGTTGAGTTTTTGGGTTCAATGGTAAAGCCTTTACCCACTGAGCCATCTTACTGGCTCCCTGAATCTCCTCTTCTCTCATTTTGGGATACTAGGTATTCAAAAGTACCCATAGACTCTGTAAACACACCCAGTTCTTATCTCTGCCCTCCATCTTAGATTGAAAACTAAAAAGTAAGAGGAAGGCTAAGGGAAAAGCAATGGATAGGTCGAGTTTATGAGCAAGCCCTCCAGCCTGGCGTTGAGTTGATAGGGATCATTTGGGGAAATAGCAGTATGTGCCTTTAACAACTAGACTGGAGAAGGAGGATCAGGAAGTCAAAGTCCTCCTCGGCTGCATGCAGAGTTTGAGGGCAGCCTGGGCTACCTGAGAGCCTGTGTCCAAATGACCAAAACAAAAGTTACGTAATGTAGTAAAACAGAAACTATAACGAGCCTAAAGCTTTGCCTGGCAGAGATTCTTACTCGATATGGTTTTGTTTTGTTTTTTTGTTTTTTTTTTTTTTGTTTTTTGTTTTTTTTGTTTTGTTTTGAGCTGGGGATCGAACCCAGGGCCTTGCGCTTGCTGGGCAAGCGCTCTACCGCTGAGCTAAATCCCCAACCCCTTACTCGATACGTTTTATGTCATTGGTCTTAGGTTTCGTGTGATTCATTAGAACGCTCGATTTTGTTTTCTTGATATGAATTTGTTGACTTGATATTGGGGTTATCGAGTAAGAAAACAAAGCAGGTTGGAGGGAGACAACTCATCTGCCTTCTAGAGACCGAGTACCGCAGACCCTAGTTTTCAACATCAGACTCCCCAGAGAGCTTCGCATTGCCATGTAGCCCAAGGATCATCATCAGAACCTCAGCTCAGATATATAACTCCTAGCTGGTGAAGCTCTGTGTGTGTGTGTGTGTGTGTGTGTGTGTGTGTGTGTGTGTGTGTGTGTGTGTGTGTGTGTGTGTGTATAAGAGAATTTGGGATACAGAATGGAAACCAGAATCCTGTAAGATTGTTCAGTCACCTAGGGGTAAAATACACAACAGCAAGTGTGATTCCTAGTTTAGTTGCTGTGTCTGACAAAGCTCCTCTTCCAAGGCCCATCTCTCATGTCTTAGTATTGCTGCCAGCAGGGAGGGAGAAGACATCTTGGGAAAGAGAGAGGGATCTGGGACCATCCTGTCGTGGTGCCTGTTTCTATGTCTCTCCTGTGCCTGTCTTGTTGCTTCAGATGTCCCTCCACTTACAAACTCAGTGGGTAGAAGGGGGAGTTGCTACTTCAGGGACCTCTCCAGTTGGAGCATGGTACTTTGATGGGGGAGCTGGATCTCAGTAGAAAGAAGGAAGCCTGATCATGGCTTTCTCTTGGTTAGCAGGGTTTCTGTGACTGATAAATGGTCAAAGCAGCTTAGGGAAGAAACGGTTTATTTCACTCTTACTGCCATTGTCCATCATCCTGGAAGTCAGGGCAGGAGCCAGAGGCAGGAGCTGACACAGAGATCATGGAGGATGATGCTTACTGGCTTGCTCAGCCTGTTTTCTGATACAACCTAGGACCCCCTGTTCTGTGGTGGCACCTCCCACAATGGGCTGGGCCTTTCACATCAATCACTAATTAAGGAAATGTACTGCAAGCAAATTTGCCTGCACCCAGATCCTACGGAGGCGTTGTCACAAGCGTGAATCCAGTTAAGGATAAACCAGAGACAAAGGACTTTGTCATCATTCCTTCTGCATTACTTTCCAATATGCACAGGGTCTAATAGCATGTGCGTGGGTACTAAGTCTGGCTCTTGACTCCCCTTGTTACTGGATACAAGTCTGGGAACCCATATTTGGCTCCATCATAGAAGACCTGTAACTGGCCCTCAGTCAAAAACACCCCAACAACCACACCTCCTCTCTATATAGTGTGGTTCTCTCTGAGGCCTCACTGTACTGGAAGAGGATTTCATACACAGCAGAGAAGGAAGGATGAGGAGGAGGAGGATGAAAATGAGAAAATGAAAGAGACATTGGATACCATCTGCTTTATCTCTGATCTTGTATGATAGAGGAGATCTATCTTTTGGGATGATGTAAAACAGAGCTGACCCAACACATCCAAGTCGTAACAGAAGGTGAGGGTTGCAACATAGTTATTAGGGAAATGGGTGTCAGTTTGTGGATTTTCATAGAGTTCTCCGTTCTGCAAGATTCCTGAAAGAAAACCATGTATCATTTTATCTCTATGAATGAACATCTCTGGGAAATCTAGAGGTATCTAAATCATAGATCGCTTCCTCAGAATAAAACTGCATTTTAATTATTTATACATTAGATGACACAGATCTTTAGGGGACTTAATTTTTCCCTCCGCCGAGGATTGCGTCCACAGCCTCTTGTGTACTCGGCTGACACTAAGCGGTATCCTCATCTCTTTTACCGTTTTTGTTTGTAGACAGAGTCTCACTAAGTTGTCCAGGACAGCCTTGAGTTTACTCCGTAGTCCAAACAGCCCTTGATCTTGTGATCCTCTTGCCTCAGCCTCCTGGGTAGCTGAATACCGCAGGCCTGTGCCTACAGCCCCAATGAAGAGAATGATTTTGTATATTGAGGGAGGTGAGGGTGGTCAGCTTCCAGGTAACAAAGCACGATGACAAAAGGAAATCTCTACAGATCCCTATCTACTAGACGCTGTGCTCCCAGCATGCAACTCTCCTCTCCTTGACTTTGAACGCTGCTGATGTTACTTTCAAGCCACTGATGTATCTCACACCACTGGTGTGACCAGTGGTGTCTTTCTCTCTCTGTAGCAGCCTCAAAGCGCCCCCTCTCTTCACTTGCAGTTACTTCCCCCACTCCGCCCCCGCCCCTGCCCCCGCCCCCAGTGGCTCTTCTCTCTCTTGTACTCTCTCCTAAGGACAGAGCAAACTCAGTTCTTCCCACAGCAGGGACTGTTGTGTGGACACGGTTGGGAGTTTCTGCCACAACCGAAATAAAGAAATTGAATAGGTCAGTAGAACTTGGTGAGAGCCAAGTACCTGGGGGGCGGGGGGACGAAGGAGTGGCATCTCTCTGTCCTGAGATCACCGTATATAATAGAATGCCATGCCAGGCAGGGTCCTCCTACTTTTCACATGAAGTCCAGAGTTAAAAGGTTCAATGTGTCTGGCCCCATCTTCTCTGGACCATTGCCAAGGAAGGGCCTTGCTATAGCTTGTGCGTGAAACGTCCTCCATGGTTCACGTGTTGAAAGACTAGAATGTCCAACCCGAAAGGCTGGTTGAGGAACTTCTAAACCCTTCAGATATGAGGGCATCGTTGGTGGGATCTGAAGGTTGACTTTGAAAGTTATACTGGGTCTCCGATCCCTTGTTCATTCTGTTTCCTGTCTAGCTTGAGGTGAGCAATGAAGAAAAAGAGGTGCTTCTCCTTTGTGGGGGCCAAGAAAGAAAGATCAGGTCACAGTGGGAAGTGGGGGAGGACGCATTAGGACCTTCACTGGTTCAGCTAGTGTGACCAGTGGAAAGCAGGAGACTGAGCAGAGAAGACCGTGTTTAGCAAAAGTAACCGAGAGTCTGGTGGGCCGTGGGGAGTAGAGCTAGTTCACAGCCAGCTTGGAGCTGAGAACAGACAGAAGAACCTCAAGCTTTAGCATCTGCCAGGCTTGGCAGGATCTCGGTGCTGCTGGCAGCCCGTGCTGGAAATCTGTTTACCCGAGAACGAAGCATCAGATAAGCTTTGCAGTGGAAGACAGCCATGAGTTTCCGTTTTAAATGCTGCAGCTGCAATTAGAGGAAGATGGGAGACGGGAGACAGAGACGGGAGACGGGGAGATGGGAGATGGGAGACGAGGACGGGAGACGCAGAGCTGATATGGCGGAACTTGAGGCTAGTGAGGAGCTTGGGGAACTTGTTTGGGTCTGGGGGTAAAACCTGTTTGATTTATTCCTGAATTTATTCCAGGGAAACACTATCTGCACTTAGAATTTTAGAGAAATAGTCACTGGCTTAATATTAGGTCCCAAAACTAGAAATTTGATCTTTCTTTGCTTTTTTTTTTTTAAACCTAGCTTCCTCTTTATTTAAGTAGCATAGTTTATGTAAAGAAACTTTTGAAGAGGGAAGTTATTTTTGTCATTGTCTTTTGTTCAAGTGATTTAACCTTGGACTTTGCATGGTGTGTAAATACTCCACCACTAAGCTTAACTGTCTCAACGTTTCACTTTGAGTCGGGAACCGAGCCCAGTCTGACTTCGAGCTTGCTCTGTAGCCCAGGAGTGTCTTGAACTTGTAATCCTCCTGCCTCAGTCTCCCAAGCAGCTTTACAGGATTGTGCCACCAGGTCCAGTCAAACGCACAAACATTCTCAATGTCTTTTTTAGAAATTGGCTGTTTCCATGAGATGCGGGAGGCCTGAATAAATGCATACCACAGGCTTTATCATGTATTTGGAAGCAAAGCCAATAGACCACATGCGGCATAATGTCTGTAGTGTCTGTATTAGTTACCCTTCTCATCTCTGTGAACAAATATTGGACTACTCGGATAGGAAGGATACTAAGGAAAGACTTATGCTGAGGTGTGGACTGGAGAACACAGCCTATCACGGTGGGGATGCTGTCACGGTGGGGCTGCTGTCATGGCTGGACCCTGTGGCCTGCTTTCCTCACCTCACTTTGAAACAGGAAGCAGAGTTCCAAGCCAGAACCAGGGCTCGACAGTAACCCTCCAGCCCTGCTTCTACAACACTAAGTCTGATCGCTAGGCCTCCTCCCCCAAATGTATACAACCTTCCAAAGCAGCCTGTGGATATTCAAACACGTGAGCCTCCCTCAGAGAGGCAAAGGGGAGGGGGAGGGGGAGGGGATGCAGGGTTTGTGGAGGGGAAACCGGGATGGGGTATGATGAAATGTAGGTGATGATGATGATGATGATGATGATGATGATGGTGATAATATACCACCACACATGATCCTCTGGCGGGGGCATTTAACTCTCAAAACCTGGCAATATAAAAGCCCAAAGGTGTTGACTCAGGCAGTTAAGAAGGCTCCAGCTGAGGCTGCAGGGCCAGAGGAATCCATGATGTGAGATAAAATCCTGAGCATTGACCGTGAGCATTCCAGATCTAAAAGTCCAAGGACCGGGAGCCCGGATGTCAGAAAACTGACATCCCAACTGAAGGCAGAGAGACAGACAGACAGACATAGAGTAAATGCCACCTTCCTTCTGTTCTAGTCAGGCCCCGGATGACCTGAATGATTCCTGTTCACACTGAGAATCACATGCTTCCCACACCAAGTCAAATGCTACTCTTCTATAAACATTCCCAGACATTCCCAGAAACTACATCATGGGTACCCGATACCTACGTGGTCCGGTCCAGTTGACACGTAACGTTTTAACAGACTGTATGGAACCACAGTATGCTGGTAAACTAACAGTCCACGGGTGTTGGGGGCATGGGGATAAGCCATGGTTTGCCACATTTGCTGGCTTCTGTGGTGTAAGTGTCCTCACCATGACTACTTTCAAACTCTGAGGTCCCACAGGAAGTCCCAATGCAGTGTTAGGAGTAGAAGACCATGATTATATCTCGCATACCAATATGGTCCGAAATATAATGGGATAACATCAAACATCTGAGACCAAACAGAAAAAAGTGTGTGCATAGGGGAGGGGGACGTCCAAGTAATTCAGGCTAGTCTCAAACTTGCTATGAAGCTGAGGATGGTCTTGAACACTTAACCCTCCTGTCTTCACCTCCTAAGGGCTGAGAATCCACACATGTGTCATTACTTCCAGATCCCCAAGCAGGAAAAAATAATCAAAGTGTTATTTATTTGGGGATGGTTTGCACCTGCGGAAGCCAAGCGGCCTTGTGAGGGTGAGTTCTTTCCTTCTCCCACGTGGGTGATAGGGACTGAGCTCACGGCATCAAATTTGTTCCTGGTCTGCATCTCCACACGAAGCCAAGGGGTGCTATGGTCGATTTCAAATGTCTAATTGATCCTGAAGTGTTTTAGGACAGGGTCTCACTGGACAACCCTGAACCCAGGCTTGCCTCAAACTCACGACCTTCCTGCCTCATCCTCGGAGTGGTATCTTAGACATGTGCTACTCAAACCAGCTATGAGGCGAAGTGGTTGTAATTAGGAGTCTCCATATCGCCTCCCAACCCACCTTTGCTCCTCTTTATAGTAACTTTACATTTTAAATTCTATTTTATTATGTGTGCGTGCGTGCGCGGGCCCCCATCTGAAGGTCAGAGGACAACCTATAGAAATCAGTTCTCTCCTTCCATTTTGTTGGTTCAAGCATCAAGTTCAGATCCCCAAGCTTGGTGGCAGTCGCCTTGACCAGCTGACTCAAATAAGCCCGTGCTTTTGGTTTTGAAACCTCCAATAATGTTCTTATTTTTCGTTGAAGGCCTTTCCTGGGAAATCAACTCTTCCCTGCCCCCATATTCAGCTCAGCAGCTGTACTCAATCCTGAGGGCTTCACTTTGTGTTTGTGAGACCGTGTGTCCTTAGGACAGCGGCCCGTGGCCTGGCTTGTGCGGGCGCGCTGACTCCTACGGGAGCTGTAGTGGAGCAACCTTGCTTTGCTACCATAGAAAGCACTTTGGCTTAGACACTCAAGCTAAGAATACAAAGTCAGTAACACTAGCTCTCACGTCATATCTAAGACGAGGCTGGAGTCTCATTTTTTAAAACATAATTTTATTAGTTTTTCTGTCACTTGGAACCAAGGTATGATGATTGAAGTAGTTTCGTGTGTGTGCGCGCGCGTGTGCGCACGCGCGTGTATATATATATATATATATATATATATATATACACACGTACATATTCTATTGCTATTAACCTGGCAAATGTCTATTTGTCACCTATAAAATGCTCAGTATTCTTTCCCTGATGCCACCAGCAGCTCACCGGTATTCTTTACAAAAGGCTGGACTTGTAAGAGAAACAGCACAGCGGCCTCTGCATAAACACTGGGGCTGCGCAGCCGCAAAGGAATCTCCCTCAGGAGGACCTAATCGAGGACTGCCTGAGAGACCAAGGATTGCTGGCGCACACAATGCGAGCCAATCGGGAACTGCTGCTTAGAAGAGCCGCTTTCTTGGGACCAATGGGGCGCTGGTGGAGGGTATTAAAGGAACTTGTAGCACTGTTCAGAGGCGCTTGCTGCTAGCCTCTCAGCTGCTCGCGGAGTCTCTGCTGTTGATTCTGCACCACCACCCCTCCAACCCCCAAGAGCAGGTAGGGTCTAGACAGTCCAGGGCACAGGCGACATGGAGTAACTGAGTGAAATGTTTGTGTTTGGGCGGGAGGCACCTCATTGCTGTATGCTAAGTATGCCTGTCCTCAGAGACCAAGAAAAAGCAGCTGGGAGTGAACTTTGCCAGGAGGTCTTTTCAACCGCACACCTCAGTTCCTGCTCTTTTCTCCACATTTCTGCTACATCTCTACATTGTTGTGATGTGTGATGGGGGAGGGGGTTCTACCCACCTGGCTCGTGTATTACAGTGTCTAGTGAAGTCACCTAGTGAAAGCGCCCCACACAGCCACTGCTTTTAGTAATCTAATAAACTTGGTGGCTGAGACAATCCTTCTGAATCAGACTACTAGCTCAGTAATCTACTGGCTATGGGGTTGGGGTCAAGTTAGTCTTTCTGACCTCGATTTTCCTCTTCTGTAAAATGGGATTCTATTTTGTTTTTGTACAATAGGTGCTCCCGGCAAATTGGAAAAGTTCAAGACGATGACACTAGGAAAATAAGTCAGAGCCCAGGGCTTCATCTTGGTGGGACCTCCTCCAGATGGTCTCTGATGCTTCAGAGCCATTGGAAGTAACTTTATATTCCTGTGATATGTATCTTCCAACCGGAGCAGTACCCATCTTTAACGGTCCTGGGCATCTTTGAAATAACACTGGAATTATAGCCATGATTATTCTGCCTTATTCCTTTGCCACCCACAGTTCCCTTTTCAGGAAAGATCTCCTTGGGGACATCAACAAGGCCAGCTGCCCTAGATTCAGATTGTTAAACTTTTAATTTAGTTCTGCTGTGAGAAGGACCAAATGTCTCCCGAAGCTCTCTGATGTCTGAGCAAGTGTTAATCTTTGGAAAGGCATATTTTTTTCCTTCCTCTTAATGCCTTGATGCTAGCTCCTCATGAAATATTGCACTTTTAAATTAAGTAATTGCAGTCTGGCTTCTATTCCAGTGACCGAAAGGGCTTCTGAGAAAAGGACTGTCCTATACCTTCCCTTCACTACTGGGCTTCCCTGTATGATGTAAAGTCCAGTTCTGCTGAGGGCAATGGCTCCTGAAAGGAGAACTTGGATTTTAGGGGTCTGCTCCTCCAATCTGCTATGTCACCTTTCGAGAACAGCTAACCAAACAGAAGATCCGGCTTCCTGTTGTTAGCTGAGCTTTCCGGTGTGGGCTGGTTGAAATTGCCTTACAGAAGCAGGAGCGACCATAAAGACAGCCAACAAGAGGCTAAGCATGATTCCTGACGGATCTGACATCAGTACATTTGACACAAGCCATGTGAAGACCCTCCCTGGGATAGAGCCCATGTAAGAGCAATCCCACACCTTATCGGCCAAGCACCGACAGCAGGCATGCATCTGAGAGGCTCTTTGTATGTGTGGTCTCACAGCTCCTGATACAGTGCTGAGAAATGCTATGGTTATTTCCCCCTCACAGATTCCATTCTCGGGCTGGTATGACTTGGATAGATATCCCCCAGAGGTCCACATGTTCAAGGTTCCAGGATGGTGCCGTGGGGAGGTAAGAGCTGATGGGAGGTCCTTAGGTGAGCAGAGGTGTATTTCAGTTGGCATGGGAGATCGTAGTCTGTTTGACTTCGCTACTTTGCTGTGGTGGTGCTATGTCACCAGGACCGAGGCAACTTATAGAAGAAAGTGTTTATTGGGCTTACAATTTCAGAGGGTGAGCCTATGACTATCATGGTAGAAAGCATGGTGGCAGGCAGGCAGGCAGGCATGGCCCTGGAGCAGTAACAGAGCTAACACTTGATCCATAAACACAAGGTAAAGAGAAAACTAACTGGGAGTGGTTTAGGCTACTGGAATCTTGAGGCCTGCTCCCAGTGACACACCTCCTACATAACAAGACCACACCCCCTAATCCTTCCCAAACAGTTCTACCAGCTTGGGACCAAGCATTCAAATATGGGGGCCATCCTCACTCAAATGACCACCACTTTCTTCCTTGCTTTGATTGCCGCCTTATGCCGTGGACGACTTTCAAACTTTGTCACATGGCTTCTGTCATAATGGACTGCCTCAATGGAAGCCAGAGCTATTAGGGCCACAGGATCTTAGACCAGGAGCTCCAACACAGTAAGTGCAGTGGTTTAAATAAGAATGGCTCCAGGGGGGCTGGAGAGATGGCTCAGTGGTTAAGAGCACTCGACTACTCTTCCAGAGGTCCTGAGTTCAATTCCCAGCAACCACATGGTGGCTCACAACCATCTGTAATGGGATCTGATGCCCGCTTCTGGTGTGTCTGAAGACAGCTACAGTGTACTCATATATAATAAATGAATAAATCTTAAAAAAAAAAAAAGAATGGCTCCAGAGACTCATAAATTTAGAGAATATAGAGGAAATTAGAAGGTTGAGGAGGTGTGGCCTTGTGGGAGGAAGTGTATCACTGCGGGTGGGCTTTGAGGTTTCAGAAACCGCTACCAGGCCAATTCTTTCTGTCTGTCTGTCTCTGTCTCTTTTTATCTCCGTCTCTGTCTCTCTCCTCCCCTCCCTCTTCTCTCCCCCTCCCTGCTTCCTTCTCCCCTCTCCTCTCTCCCTACCTTCCTGCAGATCAGAACGCAGTCCTTAGCCTCTGCTCCAGTGCCATTCATGCCCACCATGATGATAATGGACTAAACCTCTGAAACTGTAAGCAAGGCCCTAGTTTAACGCTTTATAAGAGTTGATTTGGTCGTGGTGTCTCTTCACAGCAACAGAACAGTGACTAAGACACCGTTCTCTCAGTGACTAAGACTAAGTTCTCTCTCTATATATAAATTAATTATCTCAGGATTCTGTCATAGTGACAGAAGGTTGACTTGCACGGAGGCTGCTGACCCCCAGACCTTGCTTTTTTTTGTACGGCCTTTGCTGACCTCTCTCCTAGAGCTGAGATTACAGCTTGAAGGCTGGGATGCTGGGGAAGCCATCGTCTCTACAAGTAAAAGGCACACATCTTCCCATTTACCATTTTTATTACTTGATGGCTTAGGTACAGTCACAGGAGGGTCATGGCATAAGCAACTCTCAGCTCTGAGGCATCCTGGCATTTGATCTCGTGATGACAGTAAAGGCTTCACATAGTAAATCGTTGCCTCCTTTCAGATCTACATTGAGTTGAAGCTCTGCCCTTAATATGGCAGTGCCGTGAGGAAGAGACTCGGGCAGAGAATTAGTGTTCAGTGGGTGAGCTGTGAATGTCTTTATAAATAGAAAGAGGAGACAGCAGGCCTCTCTCTCTCTGCACGTGCCCGTAGGAAACGCCATGGCTGGACTCAGTGAGAAGCTGGCTTTTTGTAAGCCAGCAAGAATACTTTCCCAGAAAACAAGCTTCCAGAGCCTTGACCTGGGGTTCCCGGCATCCCAAACTCTGGAGAAATCAGTATCTTATCGTTCAAGCCTGTGCTCTTTTGTTATGGTAGCCCAAGTAACCCAGCACCACAACGAGTGCCATTCTCAACACTACACCATCAACTGTTCAGTGCAAGTCTATGGAAAAGATGGTTTGTTATGTGCATTACAAATGAGAGGTCTGACATGTGGAAAAGCCATGTGTCTCAATAGTGAGAGGTTGCACATGCCTTGCATGCACACAGACAGACAGACAGACATAGGGTGATGCAATACTGACAATCAGAAAGATGCTCTCCGAGGTGATAGGGTTGATCATTCTATATCTTGTCTTATATCTTAGTGGTGTCTCTATGGGTGTACAGATTTGTCAAAACTCATCAATCTATGCACTAACACGTATGCTATATAACTTGTTGCTCAAAATGATCACAAAATTAAAATACTTTCCTAAATGAGTAAAAAGACATAAATTGAGTCATAGTTCTGACTTCTGTCTTCACCACGTATCAATTATGTGGTATGTGGTCACATAGCCTGTGACTTCATGCCTTTGGATCTTTTGAATTCCAGTTTCCCATCTTGTTCTTACTCCTTCTCCCTCTCCCTCCTCCCCCTCCAGATTCACATGGCTCAGGCTAGCCTCAAACTTGCTCTGTATCTTCTGAGGATAACCTTGAACTCCTGATCCTCCTACTTTCACCTCCAAAGTGCTGAGAAAACAGGCTGCTATCTTCTTAAGATGTATGTTAAGAGTGTTGTAAAGATCATTCATTTATACATTCATGCATTGAGCATGTGATGACCACCTGCTATATGTCCACGTCTAATCAGGTAGACAGCAAGGAACTACCATCTGGAAAATATAGTCAAAAAAACCAAAGCCCACCAGGGCCCCTGAAAGGACCACAGAAGCTGACTGCCTGGGGAGGGAGGAGGAAGCTGTGAACGAGAGTGATGTCGTCAGCTGCGTGATAAAGGAAGGTCCCAGAGGGAAGCTCCCAAGTTTCAAAACGGGAAGAAAGAGAAGGTGTGCAAAGAGCAGAAGGAGAAAGGTTCTGTGTGCAAAGGTCTTGAGGTCTAGGAGGAGTGTTTGCCTGGTCTGCATGGGATCATGGCCTCTAACTCCTATACCACCAAAAAAGAAGTTAATAAAAAGGTGAACTTAGTTAGCACCAAGCAAACTCAACAGATGGCATGGTAAACTTGGTAAATTTCCATCACCACGGGATGCTAGGTACCATTTACATCAGTCCCTGAGTACCCCGGGTCTGTGTAACAGTACCACAGTCTGTGTAACGTTTACAGGCTCATGCACCAGGGACAGATGGAACCAATCCAGCTTCCCACTGCGCTCTTGAAACGGAAGACTTCTGTAAGCATTTTTAAGTTGTTCTCATGAGACGTCATGGCTAGCAGGCTGAAAAAAACTGTGTGGCGATTTGCCAGCTGCCTGATTTTAAATCTAGTCCCTTCGGTGGAAAACGAAATTGAGAACAAATTTCAGAATTCTAATTGGAATCTGTCCCCTGCAGGGAGAAGTCTATTTTTATGTTTCAATGCATTACCCTGGAGAATTCTGGGAACCCAGCCTGTGTTCACATTTCATGCCAGGGAAGAAAGTGAGGGGGAGGCACCAGCTTGCCTCCTAAGGAGGAAGCCCACGCTATCCCACAGGTCTCCATTTCTCTGTGAGTTTGAGCCTCAAAATCTACTGGACGTACAAAGAGCAGATGCCCTGCGTCCAGCCGAGGAAGAGGAGGAGGAATGAAAGAAAAACTTCAGAGAGAAGTAGAAATAGTGAACTTTTGTTCTGTTGACATTAAGAGGCTCTGTCTATTCTGAAGAGAATTGATTTGTGTGTGAAACTTAGCCGGGGTGGGGGTGGGGGGACAACAGGAAGGTAAGGGGAGCCCTAGCACAGTGTTTCTCTCTGTGTGACAACTCAGAGTCTCTGGGAGGAGAGAAATGATGTATTCAGGGAAATACAAGTGGGTCACGTTCAATGTTTATGACTCTTGGGGAGATGAAAAACTGGACTAAACGGTTTGATAAAGTGCTGGAAACATCTGGATGCATTTATCATGTTTCAGAAGAAAAAGCCAACAGAAGGTGGGCTAGACAAGTCCAGCTCGAGATTTTAAGGAAAATGGACTTGGCGTCTCCCCTAGCCCAAAGCCTCCATTATTTGAGTCACAAAGTGAATGTCCAACTCACTGGTACCAACCTGATGTCTGACACTGAAATTATTTAAGTTAGTTGACTTCAGAGCGTTCCTCTGAGGTCCAGAATGGCTCTTTGTGAAAGACGCACCAGTTCTCCTGTGTGCTCTCACTTTTACCGCCACTCCCACCTCAGAAATAAAGGGCAGGCAATCCAGGCCCTGAGAGTTCCAGAAAAGAGGGAAAGTGATGGGTGGTATGTGTGGTTGGAAACAGTACAGCTGCAGCCAACACAGGATTTTCTAACAGAAGTGGGCTCTGTGCAACAGGAGTATTGGTATCGGTAGGATTTTCCCACGCCTGTGTACTCTTCCTGAGATGAAATCCAGTCCTGGCTTCTCAGTGCCCCCACTGCTCCATGTCACCAAGGGGCCATTGGTCGTGATCAATCATTCTATGGCTAAGAGCAGGTGCTTCTGGGTTCTCTGTCTCCTGCTGTTAATTGAGATGAAGGATAAATGACAAGAAAATTCCTGCTTGCCTTGAAAGGGTGAAGACACCGGTTGATCCATAGATCTCCCCTAGAACCCATGGGACGAGGGGAGGGAAACCAGGCGTCATGGTACACACTAATAATTCAAGAGCCAGGGAGGAGGGATGGGCAGATCCCCAGGGCTCACTAGCTATCCTGCTACCTTATTTGGCAAGTTCCATGCCATTGGGGGACACAGTGGCAGGGGGGTTGGGGAGGAGAAGGAAGAGAGGTAAATGGTTGACCTGAGGTTGTTTTATGACCTCCACACAGTGACCCCTCATTTGCACATGCCCCTGCACACAAGTGTGCACACCTACACATGAACACACAAAAGAAAATTCTATAGTGATAGCAGGATGAATGTTCTCTCCAATCACTAATGTTCTTGAGCAAAACAAAGAAAAAAGAAAAAAGCGTTTCTCTCTAACTGATGTGCTGCGTTCCTCTCTGAAGTCCCCTGTGATATACAGTTCTTGGCAAACAGGCAGAAGGAGCGGTTCTGGAAGATTTCCGCCTCAGGGACGTTGAATGAGTTACCTGAATGGGAGATTTGGAAGAATCAGGCTGGTACCTCCCTCCAACTGTTATAAAAACTTTCCACATAGCCAAGGGCTAGTTAGCAACAGCCTACCTCTTCCACGATAAACACTAGGGTCTGAGTTATTAACTCCAACTAAAGCAACTGCCTCAAGGAATCCAAGACAAAATGAACCACATAAAGGAAAACACTTAAATACAGCATGCAAAGGACTGGGATTTAGGGAAAACTCCCATTTGGAAGAGATCTATACATATGAGAAAGTTTTTACCAAATACGTCCCCTTGTTATGTCTTAAGGGGCCATGTTGAAGGTAATATAGATATGAAAATGTTTGCTTGATTGGTTGGTTTTAAATTTACAAGCGACATTAAAAAGTGTCACAGAAAAAAAAAAGGATGAAGGGACATCTGGAGTCTCAGTTTCATGCTGCTCGCTGATACAGAGAAGAGATGACAAGAATATAAATTCCAGACTGTGTTGTGGTATGTCGCAAGGACAGCCCTTTGCGTATAAAGCATGCTTTCTACTGCTGGAAACTTCATGAAACTTAGGAAACCAGCAGAGAGAAGGTGGTGTTACAGACCACCTGTTTATGTTCCACACGATACCATAGATGGACAACCCCATTCATTCTGTAGCGAGCCAACGAAGAGATAGGTATAGGGCCGAAGACTTGATTCAGCCATTAAGAGCACTAGCTTCTCTTGCACAAGACCTGGGTTCGATTCCCAGCACCCACACCGCAGCTCACAGCCATCTCTAACTCCAGATCCAGGGGATTGGACATCCTCTTCTGACCTCCGTAGGTACCAAGCGTGAATGTGGTGCAGGCAAAGACATATACACATAAAAGAAATATGCAAAAGAAAGGAAGGGAGGAGTGGGGAGGGGGTGGTCAGCCAACCAGGAAGTATTTTTCAAACCAGTATTGTGTGAATTCGGCTCGAGCTTCCCAATCAACCAGTGCCTTGATCTAAGACATCTGTGCTCCAGAACTGTGATGACGAAATGCTGTTTGTGGCTGGTGCTTTGTGTGACAGCTCGCCCTCCAAGCTAAGACCGGACTATTTAACAGAAAGGGTGAGAATCTTGAGAGTTACTTTATACCCTGAATCTCGATAAGCTTGCTTTTTAAAAAAAAAAAAAATTTTATCCCCCCCCCATTTTTAACTTTTATCCCCCTTCCCCCTGCTATGCTTTCTACCGAGTCTTATCAATTACCGTTTGGATGCTAGACCTCATTGTAGGTTGATGTCTATATACAGGTGAGGGCTGGCACCAGTTAGGTCAAGGCCATGATTGGACAGTAAAATAGTAAGGCGGGGACAAAGCTTTTGTAAGGTGGGAGAGAAGGGGAAGGAGGAGAATCAAGATGGAGACGGAGAAGGGTGACCCAGATCCAGGTGGTCTTGAATTGCCAAGGTAGCTGGGAAGGATTTCTGTAGACAAATTTATCTCATCTAGGTGGGTGGGTGTTTTATATCTTTATCAACTGTGAGTTCATTGTGAGGTCATGTGGTGGATTGAGAATTTAACATATAAATCTGACTGATAAATTACAGTTTGTTGAGTCATGATTTCACTGGGCTGTGGGGAGTGTGAGCAGAGTCCGTGGCAGGGAGCCGTGATAGGCCAGCCCATGCTGGACTTCTAGAGCCCTGATTTTACTGGGTAGCTGGAACCAGAGAGTTTGAGGATATCAGAGAGCCACCCGGAGAGATACTAACTAGAGATGAATTATGGTTAGTTCCATATGGCCCCATGGGTGCCAGAACTAACTCCAGGGACCAAAGTGGCAAGGTGCCACTCTGGAACAGTCTGTGGACTACCCTGCTCACAGAGTACCTTGGAGACATTGAGGTAAATGAGTGCTACTTCCTATGAATTCCTATGGCCTGCCAGAGCCGGAAGTATTGAGAAAGTGACTGCCCAGGTCAGAGAGAGCCCAAGAGAGAAGCTCAGAGCTGTACTCTCAGGAACCCATCACGCCCTTTTCTTACTGCAACACCTCATCTAGAAAACAGTGAGGGACTTGGTGTTCCTGTGGCTTTTGATCATCTCCAGGGTTGGCGGTGGTCCTTCATAAAAGTGACCAAGCTAGTTATGGTGGTACAGACATGGTCGAGATGTGATATCTGCGTGTCTGGGGACACATCACCCTTCCTGTAGGGCAAGCTTTTGCACTAATGAGTTATTAGAGCACAGTAATGGAACGGGCTAATAAGATAGCTCCCACGCAGTCTCGACTCCTGGCACACATGCCCAAGTGTGCTGCCGTCCCTTTGTGTTAAGTGCGTGTGGGTGCATGTGGGGGTTGGGGAGGTGGGTAGGACTTGCTTCCAGTCTGAAGTGTTGCAAGTTCGATGTGTGGTCACTTCCTCTTTAGATGTAAATTGTGTCTTGTTTGTCTCTAGGGCCCCGTAAGCTTGCATGTTGGACGCTTGAGAAGCCCATCTGGCAAGAGCATGAGGGCAGCTATTTAATCAATGAGGCTTTGGCTTAACACACTTCAAGAAACTAAACTGTGTGTGTTTGTTCCTTTCATGTCCCTGTGATCAAATTCTCCAGCATAAACAACAAAGAAGGAGAAGATGGCTCTGGCTCGCACTTTGAGGGCTCAGGCTGACTCTCTGGGGGTCGGGGAGAGGCTTGAGGCAGCATCTGAGTTCATTCTGTGGCAGAGGAGGAAGCAGAGGTAATCTTTCTCCAAGGACCTGCCTCCAAGGGACCAACTTTTCCAGCAAGGCTCTACCTCCCAAAGATTCCAGAACCTTCTACCAGCTGGAGACCAACTGTTCAAAATATGAACCTGTAGGGAATTGGGAGTATTTCAGACTCAAATGATAAGATCTGCCAACAGTCCCACAAACTCGGGAAGGGAAGCGTCCCCCGCAGGCTTTCAGCAATATCTTGACTCTGACTGTAGCCAATGACAGACCTGTGCAGGGAGCACCACGAAGCTGCCCCTTAGACACTGAAGTGTAGCTATAAAGCAGTAGCTATAAGACTATCTTCCTATATAAGACACAGTTTCTGGTGATTTGCTGTATAGGCATGGGTCGCTAATATGTCAGTCTGAGGTACTTAGGTCATTTTAGAAAGCCTCAGAGCTAGTTCAAATACCCAGATAATTTCTTACCCAGAGGACTAAATTACTATATCCAGGAATGAAGTGTTTGCTCTAAAAACAAATAGCCTAGGTTACTCTCAGCACAGTGACTTCTCGGTCCCGGCTGCTTATCATCCCCTTGCAGAAGGAACTATGTTACTCTCCATGTGGAAGCCAGGCCAGTAGGAAGGCACCTCTAGTTACAGCTCTTGGTGTCCCCGGTGGGCAGCCATGGCAGAGATCCCCTCCTTAGGGTTGTACTGCATCATTCACTGTCTGGCGTTTTCCCTGGTGGCAATTTTGTCCTCTTCTGTGCTCAACGGGTCTGCCAATGCTGACATCCACTCCCAGGGCGCCCAGCTCCACGATTAAGATGCGTTTTTAATAAAAGAAAAGTTCTGTTTCTGGTTTAGATTTTTTCCCCCATTTTATTGAACAGGAAGACACAAAATGCCAGGCCATGTGGCTCATGTCCAGCCATCTGGCAACTAGAGATTCACCTCACAGGGACAGAGGATACGGCCAACTCATGGACTCTTAATGGGAAACAGGATTCATTGAAAAACTGATAATTGAAAAGCGTCGTTTCCCTTTCCTTTTAGGGGCCTCTTTCCAGATCCTTAATAAAAGCTAAAGAAACCCCCAGATAAACCAATCAGGCCTTAACCCCTCCTCTGCCTCGTGAAGCTGCCTCTGGTGGCAAAGCCAACCAGTCTTACAGACAAGGGAGCCCATGAAGACAAGCAGGAGAAGGAAAGGGAGATTTTGAAGCCCCACCCCTCCTCGGAGAGAACTAGTGTCAAGGCCGCCAAGAGGTGACTTATAGACCTTCTAGACGTCGGTTATACAAGATGGGGGCTGATGGTGTGGATTTGCGGATGTTTGTATGATCCTTGCCTTTGGGCAAGCTGGGAGCTAGGAGGATGGATCCTTCCGTACAGAACAAAGCATCTTCGGGAGGTTGGTGGCACCCAGCTGCTGTGTGTGTAGGGTTCTTAGGATGTGAATTTAAAATGTCCCCCCAGGTGAATGTGTTCCATGTTCAGTCCCAGATGCTAAGACTATGCTAGGAAGAGATAGTGGGCTCTTTAGGAAGTAAGGGTTGGCTGGAGGAAGGAGGCCCCCCAGGGTGTGCCTTTGAAGGTTATACTCAACGCCTAGTCCCTTCTCTCCCTCTGATTCCTGCCTGGTCTGCGATGAAGAAGATGGAGGCATCTTCTGCTGTCATCATGATGCTCTGCTCAAGGGAATGGGGCCAGAATTTTTCTTGATGTTGGCAGCCAAGGGGACCCAGATTCCATGCAATGACCCCCATGACCTTTGCATCTGGCTGGGAATAAGATAGAAACAAGAAAGAGGAGGCAATTTGAGTGACGCGTGGATATTTAGACAGAAGGAAGAGTCAGGGTGGGGTACCAAATTGAATCATCCGTAAGAGATTTATCAACATCAGCAATGGGCAGGCAGTAAGGCCTAGTGGGTAGGGAATGGACCGAAGGAGAGTTTTAGCTCTTCAGGACAAGATGACGTTTCTAGTCGTAAAGGTTTCTGTGAGAAGGGTCTTGCATATAAAGAAGCAGGTTTAGTTAACATGTAACCTATGCTACATGGCTAAGGCAGGGTAGTAGGTCATATATGACTCATGCTATGTAATAGCTGTCACTCTTTCCATGGATAAAGAGAGCAGGACCCGCTTAACGTGTAACCCATGAAATATTACAATAATCAGGACCCTTCTGACTCCTAGGCAGCAAGAGGTTATGCTGGGTGTGTTCTCGCCCTGCCTGCAATTTTCTGTGCTTAGATCCCAGTTACTCAGAAGATCTGAGTTCTCTAGAGGTGAAGAGAGCCATTTTCTGTCTCCTCTGAGTATCTCCAGTTCATCTAAGGTGCAGCGAGTGGCGCTAGCTTCTTTGCCTCGTTTTTCTTCTCCTCGGGTATTTAGTCAATGTTGTGTCGTGTTGAATTAGCCACACGTCCTCCTCAGGGAATTCAGAAATCAATGAAGTAAAATCTAGTCGATGCTAGAGATTGGGACTGTCCCCCCAAATGTCATAAGACCATGGAGGAAGCAGTAACAGATTCCACTGGTGGAGGGAAGGTTAAAAATGGCTTCTCTCATTCACCTTTCTGTTGCAGTTATTTCTTTCACAGTGATATAAATATGTTCCCCACTACGGATCTTATCATCTTAGCCGTTTGTATTGTTATCTTTTACCCCATTTTTTTTTTAAAAAAAAATGACATTTGACAAAACTTTCCAAGTGGCTTAGACTATTCCAAGACGTCTCAATCACTACAAAACTGTAAAAATTTAAAGAACTGTAACTGTCACTGTGGGGGTGAAGAATCATGTTCTTCAGTGTGAAACACAAATGGGAATTAATCGAAGAGAGGGGAGAGGAAACGGGAGAGGAAAATATATGATCTAATCAAAGATGCTGGCTTCTGGGGGCTTGCACAGGATATGGGTAAAATGGGACGCATATTGACAGTGTGGTGGCTAGGCTTTGGTCGTCAGCTGATGTAGATTTAGAACTAGGATAGAAACACACCTCCGGTTGTGTCTATAAGGGAGTTTTTACATTAGATTAGTCCCACACCTGTGGGCGGCAGCGTTCTATGGGTTGGTGGTCTGGACTAACTAAAAGGGAGAAAGTGTGTCAAGCACCAGCATTCATAACTGTGCTTCCCAGAGAGGATTCAGTGTGACCTGCTGCTGCCTCCGCCTCCTGCTGCTGTGCCTTCCCTGGCATGACGGGCTGTACCCTCAAACTATAAGCCAGAATGAGCTCGCTGCCCCTCAGGCTGCTTATGTAAGGGATGTTATAACAGCAAGAAGGAAAACAACAAAAACAGAGGGAGAGAAGGCAGGAGGAACTGGGTGGATTATTTTTATTGAAGATCTCTCTATATTTAATATTATTTTAACCATTTTAAATTATATAATTAAGTGAGTTTTGGTTCACTTCCATGATGGTGTCCAAACATCATTATTGATTCTAAAACTTTTTTGTGGCATTTAGGATAATCCTAGAACTCCATACACACTACCTACCAGGGGCCACACCACAGCTTCCAGAACATGGTTATCTTTCAAAAGGAAAGCTGGACCCATCCTCCATTCATTCTAGCACCTGGCAATCATCAATCTACTCACCATCTGTTTCCTTCCCCTTTCCTTCTGGAACCCGTGTGTGTGTGTGTGTGTGTGTGTGTGTGTGTGTGTGTGTGTGTGTGTGTGTGTGTGTGTGTGTGTGTGTGTGTGCGTGAGTATGTGTGTGTGTGTGTGTGTGTATGTGTGTTCATGTGTATGTGTATGTGTGTGTGTGTGTGTGTGTGAGTGGGTGTGAGTGTGTGTGTGATAGTGTGTGTGTGGTGTGTGTGTGTGTGTGTGTGTGTGTGTGGTGTGTGTGTGGGGTGTGTGGGTGGGTGTGTTTGGTGTGTGTTGTGTGTGTGTGTGTGTGGTGTGTTTGTGTGGGTGTGTGTTTGTGTTTTTGTGTGTGTTTGGGTGGGTGTGTGTGTTTGTGGGTGTTTGTGTGAGTGTGTGTGAGGTGTGAGGTGTGTGTGTAAAAGCTGGTGTGGGTGTGTGTGTGTGTGGGGACATGAGGTATGTGTAAGTGTGGTGAGTGTGTGTGTGTGTGTGTGTGTGTGTGTGTTGATGGTACCTATAAATCTCTTAGGCTCTATTTACTTTGCCCATGATTTTTAATTTCTTTGATTGAGCCTGGATAATTATTCACTTATCTTCATTTCCTCCATTCAGACTTGTCACTAAATTCCTCTTGTGAATTTTTCACTTCAGTTTGCTGTACCTTTCAACCCTTGGGTCGGTCTCAAATGCTTCCTAACTCATTGTCTCTGTTCTCTTTGGTAGGATATTGACTTCCTGGTTTGTCTTATTGTTAGTCTACTTTAGTATTTCTAAATAATTGAAAACTCAGATTTTCCTCTTAACATTCCTGACATTACAGCAACAGCCTTAGCTCTAAGGCTTGGAAAATCAATGTGGACATTTTGGCAATGTAGAGCATGTATTTTAGCTCCCTACTTAAGAGTTAGGAAAAGTAAACTCAGAATAGGTTCACAGACTAGTGAGGCACACCAAGAGATGGACTTGTACTGCGACACTAGGAACTATCTGATCCCCTTATCCATGAGCATCCCTTGACTTCTGTCCCAGATAGAGTTCAGCATCAGGACCATAACCCCACGCAGCCTGAGGGTTTCTCTTGCTCTGTACACACTGAGTAAGAACTCGCAGCTCCCTTTGTGCAAGTCTAGGAAAACTGAGAGCACATTCTAGTGTTATCACAGGACTTTGCTTCAACAGGGGTCCTGACCTCTGTTTATTCAAGGGTCTCTCTGAACTGCCATTGATCATTCTGAGAATCAGCTGAAGTGCTAGGATTTCCTGCAAATGGAGACTAAAATCTGACTTTTGCCAGATCAGATGGACTGATGCTAGTTCTGGGGTTAGTTCTAGTCTGGTGTTTATTAGTCAGGTCATTGTTTTCATGCAATCCCATGACCGCTTATTTGGGTAACTTTTTGCCGGTCCCTTTTACAGCTAACGCGCCCATTCTGTCTCCAGACGTTCAATATGCTATGTGTTTTCTGTGCCGGAGAGAGTATTTCCCTCAGGGGTCTCTGATCTTTACGTCAGAGGTTGCCTACCTCTGTGCTTCCCAGGGAGTGGTGTTCAGCGCTTCAAAAGGAAATGTGTTCCAGAGCATGTATAAAAAGTAAAATAAAACAAAAGTTTTTAATTAATGACTCAAGTGAAAACTTTGGGGTTTAGTAACACCAGTCACGTTGTTTTTATTTTTATTTTTATCTTATCGGTATTAATGGAGCTTTTTCTTGCATGTAAATCTGTAGATCACATGTATGCAGTGCCCACAGAAGCCAAAGGAGGGCACCAGATCCCCTGGAATTGGAGTTACAGATGGTTTAAGCTGCTGTGTGGGTGCTGGGAATCGAACCCAGATCTTCTCAAAGAGCAGCCAGTGCTTTACCTGCTGAACCACCTCTCCAGCCCATGGCAGCAGCCACATTCTAAAGCTAGAAGCAGCGACTAATTACGTTACAGAAGAAGGTCCTATTGGGGACCACTGGTCTAGACTTGGACAACTACATATATAGACACTTTATTAAGGGCAGCTTTGTTACTAGAGTTTGTAAGTATTGGTTGGTGAAAGCTAGTGTAGTCTTTTAGCAGTGGTCAGGGAGATGGGGGGGGTGAGACAGGAAGAAGAATGTCTTCGTGATACATTGTAAACCCTGTCAAGTGCTTCTTTGTGAGAGTTTGAGAAAATGTGTGAGAAGGCAGCTTTGGCATCTGCTGCCTGAGAGCAGCAGCCTGAAGAGGCCCGAGAGGTAGAAGCCGCAAGTCAGCGCTCACAGAGATCCAGAGTGTTCACTGGGGATTAAAGGGCAGAAGCAGGATAAAGACTTCAGGGAGGACTGCTCCATCCTGGGCCACTCTAGTGCTTGGGGATGGTATGTTTCCTTCTCGGTTTGTCATGGTGTGCAGGGGTCTGGAAATGTCTGGAAGAAAACGACAGGCGCCCCCAGTAATAAAGATTAGGTTAAAGAGAAGAATGTTGGAATTAGATTTTCATTATTTTTTTCTGTCATTATAACAAAATACCCAAGATGGTGATTCATTAATACAAGATTATTTATCCCAGGGTTCTGGAGACTAGAAAGCCTAGGGACATGGTACTGATTATCTGGTGGCCACAAAAGCATGGTAGAGGGCATCATATATTGAGCAATGTAAGCAATGTAATGGTACCAGCTCAGCTCACTCTGTCTCTGTCTCTGTCTCTGTCTCTGTCTCTGTCTCTCTGTCTCTCTGTCTCTCTCTCTCTCTCTCTCTCTCTCTCTCTCTCTCTCTCTCTCTCTCTCTCTCTCTCTCTCTGTGTGTGTGTGTGTGTGTGTGTGTGTGTGTGTGTGTGTGTCTTCCTGCTTGTATAGCTGTTAATACCATAACAGGGAGGCACTCTCATTTAAATCAGCTCCTAATTTCCTTCAACATATGAATCTGAGCTTGTTTATAACACACTGATGGCATCACCAGGGAAAGGGGAATCTTACTGACCCTGCAGAAACAGGCCTCCCCTTGATGGTGGGAGACAAGGAAGACAGCCATCCTGGACGGTGTGAATGAAGGAGCTGAGAGGGTTGAGGGAGCACACTGAGGATGGGTTACAGTTTCTTTGTAAATTTGGAGGAACAGCTGATTCCTCTGTGTGGAAGAAAGGTAGATGCTTAGACACATTTTTTTTTTTTAAAGTAAAAGATTTATGGCATATAGAAAAAGAGCCAAAAACTCGTATGGGGGTGAGTGGGAAAATTAAATGTGGACCTACCAAATTGTCTCTTTCCAACAAGCTTGATTATGTCACATTTATGTACAAAATCATTGGCTCGTGACTTCTATATGCATGTGTAGCATGTGCTGTGATTGACTGTAGTCACCCTCGCTCATTCCCCTTGTCTGATAAACTTCCTTACTGCGACACACATTGGACCTTGCTGGTAGACATCGATAATAAAAGATGTAAGGCATAACCAAGACATAAAAGAATATCAGAGCTGTGTGGTACACCTGAGTGACAGCCCAGTCCTCCAGCCAATCTCAGGGCAAGGAGACCAGGTTGTCCCTCTTCTGCATGTGAGCGGGGGCAGAGAGGGGTGAAGGCAGAGCTGAGTGTTGGTTCATTGTCTGTACAGTTTGCACTGTAGACCTTTTATGTCTCAAAACCTCAATTCCTGTTGGAGAATAGGAATTGCTCCTTCATATAAATTGAAATGTCCTGTTTGAACAAATCTAATACGAACTGGGTTGCTCTACTGTTTTTAGAGAGAGCTGTGAGGTCAGGGTCTTGCTACACAGCTCAGACTGACATCAAACTTAGGCTCCTCCTGCTTCTGCCTCCCAACTGTAGGATTATAGGTATTCACTGCCAAGCCAGGTAGGGTGCTTGATTTTGGAAAAACAAAACAAAACAAAAAAACCTCACAGACTATAATACGTTGATTCAGCCATGTGATCAGAAGTCATTGTGATTTGAATTTTAGTCTGTCTCTTCCAACGAGATAAGTCTTGTGCTCCTGATGCAAGGATTCCAGTAACTTCTACCAGGCCAGAGTCCTACCGTGCATTATAGCCCGGTGTTTATATTGGAGTAAAGAGCACAGCAGAGACAGTGTCCTGAGTGGGAATCCACCAAAGACGTTGAAATTCTACAGACTGTGAGCTCCATCCACACACTCACCGTGGTCCACACCACATTCCTGGGGACTCTCATTTAAAAATTCTATGAGGCTTTAAAGAGGAAACGAGTCTACCTGTTCCTTGCTTACTATGCGATTTGGGAAAATTCATTTTGCCTTCTGGTACCTTGAAGGGAAATAAAGCAATAACCTGCATTTCACAGAAGGTGCTAGGACAGACTGGAGAAAATGTGTCACATGTTCTGAGCGATGCTTGGAGTCAGCCCTTTACGGAACATTAAACATTTCACTGGTATGATTAACGGGTGACAAGGGCTGTGGGGAGATGACAAGGCAGAAGATTATAGGACCCAGGGAAGTCTCCTTAGCAAGACTCCGGTGCACTCTGAAGACATTGATTAATGATACCGCTTGTCCCCGGGGGAGCAGCATAGCAGGAGCCCAGGTGCGCTGAGAGATGTGAACCTGGGGGGGGAGGGGACAGAGACTCAGGCCACATCCATCAGGGGAGGGCAGAAGATCAGGCTTGAACAGTTTCCTCAGTGTTCCAGGGTCACTCCAGCTATCTCCCCAAAGGCTCTAAATGACTTTTCCAGGCTGAAGCTGGAAATCCCGAAGCCTCCCCGATCCAAAGACACACTCATTTTTTTTTTTTACAGCCGTTGGAACCACCGCTCATGTTTATTGGAAAAGCAGACCATAAGACCTCCGTGGCTTCCACAGTTCTCTGAGTCATGGCTCTATCATCTCTAAGCTTACCATTCCCTTGGGAGGTAACAAAACGGCTTTAATTTAATGTTCCCAGGGAGAATTAATGAGAGGGCACACCTATGTAGTGTATTATGAGTAGCACTGCTTAAAGGCTGAGTGGGGGAGGGGATGGCGATTGGTCCCACAAGAGAAGTTCTTTCCCATCAGACCCTGTCCAGCCAAGGGCACAGATTTATCCCCACCCTCACCAATATTCAGTCAGTACAAGGCACTTCTCACAGAGGTGCCTGGTTTCCTACAAGCAGAAAGATAAGGGTGTGACAGCAATGACCACTTCTATCAGCTTCGTGTGTCCCGAGTGGGTTCTGGGTGCTTGACCGTGTGGAGCCGAAGGATTCTTTCTATTGGTGGGACAGTGCGGAAGGGCATTAGATCGGGAGAGCCATCCTCAGACAGGATGAACCGGAAGCCGCTCAGGTGGCTTCCTGATAACACAGCTGGGATGTGATCTGACACGGCCGCCCGCGGTAAGAACAGTGACTGTACCCTTATTGATGAAAAGAAAGTGTCTGTATCGGGTATGCGTAGCCCTTTTATGGGGAACCTGGGCCCAGAGCGCGCGCATGCGTGTTTACAGGCAGAGGCTTGAGGGTTGCATAGAAGCTTGGGTTAGAATACCTGGGCAAAGCCCTTTGGGAGCCTAGAACATAGAGCTTACTGAATCCCTCCAGACAGGGAGACATTATTTGCAGAGTAGAAAATCTCAGTGTGTTGGGGTCAGCGACCTTGAACTCAAAGACATGGCAGGCTGAGCAAACACAAAGTTAAGACTCCACAGTGGCTGAGCTAGATTCCAATTTGGGAATATGGGGTGATGAAATATGGTGTGTCCATAGAAGCAATTACTCTATAGATGAAAACATCCTGTAGGTAATCATGTCAGCTCTGGGGAGCTGGGGCGGGGAAACAGATATAATTTATCTTTACCAATTACTAGCTGCCTCAGCTCCTTGCCGGGTTCCCTTACTGTAATGAACTCGTTAAGTCTTAACATGCTTCGGCGATGGGAGAAATACTGACTGAAGTATGGGTGTCCTGCACATTTACATGTAGACACCATTTCTAAAAACATGGGGCAGAGCAGAACATTCCAGAATGTTTTAGAACAGTATGTGTTTACCAGCTCTGGTGGCTGAAACTCAACACTGACTCTCTTCTGAAATAAAAGCCTAGTCCCGTGATAGCTTCCTGTATACCGAGGTTCTAGAATGTTCTCTCCCCAATGAAGGGACTCTCTAGAGGCTGAGAGCCTCAAGATCCTATTGCCTTCTGGTTTTAAGGCTCTTGTGTGGCACCATGGCAGAAAGAGGGCATGCTCCAAGTGGCCATTAAGGTTAGCACCCAAGGGGAAAGAAAGCAAGACTTGCCACTTTACCCAGTTAGACTCTACCAAATGCCTAACTGATATCTCCTATAGTTTGAAATAAGTGTGTATATAGAGCCTGCATCTGTCTGTCCTCTCAGTCAGCGGCACAGCCGAGGCAGGCCTGCATCCACCTGCACCTGCTACCCACGCCGATAGGGGGCGCGCGCGGGCTCCCGGCCCAGAGCATTCACATGCTGCTGAGCACCTGGGCCCCCCAGCTTCTCATTGAGTTTTTGGTTCACCAGCTCCAAGTGGCGGCTGTTCTTCCGTGCCTGCCTCAGAGACCTCTTGACCTTCTTGACTCGCTCTCGGAGCTGCCTGTTCCGCTTCTCCAGGGTGGCCACCTTCTGCTGCAGCTTCTTGACATGGTCCTCTTCCTCAAACAGGGCCTTCTGCACCGAGGAGCACATGAGCTGAGGGGAGATACAGAACAAAGGGAGGGGCAGGTGAGTCTCAGAAGGTAAGACGCCGGCAATGGCCTTCAGCCAGGAGTCCTGCCTGGCCTCAGATAAAAACAGAACCCCCACTTGGCTCTTCTTTGTAGGAATTTTCATTTAAAATATATTCTAAGTATTTGTCACTGGCAACAGGAAGGAATGAGCTCCTTATAAATCCGTAAGCATAGGCACAAGGATATGGGGTAGTTCACAGGGAGGGGCCATGATTGTCTCTTGAACATGCTAACAGATGCTTAACCTTGCTTGCAAAGGTAAAAGCAGTTTAAAGCCATGGTAAGTTATTGGTAGCGGGTGGTAAGGATTAGACCTAGGGCCCCGGGGATATAAGCAAGTGTTCTGCTCCAAGCTGCATCCCCGGTCCTCTTTGGATGTATAGACTGCCAGAGTCAGGATGTGGGCAGCAGAACTCTACTGGACGATGTGTAGGCCCCCATAAGGAGCAGATGTACTCTGTCCACATAAAACTGGGTATCCTTTGACCTAGTAATTCTGAGGCTTCATCTCACAGAAATACACTCACATGTGCAAACCATCAGCCATACAAACATTTCATGCTGTTTGTTACTGACCTCCTTGTGGGGTGGGTGTTGAAGATTAAACCCGATGGCCTCGGATCTTGCTACGAATGCACTTGGCCACCGAGCTACTTCCTATCATTTGTTATTCAAAAGGTGATTTAAACAGTGACACAAGCCTATGATCCCAGACCTTCCATTTGGGATAAGACCGGGCTAAACCAGACTGTCTCCAATATGTATGTTTTTAAAATGTAAAGCCAAACACAAGGTTTTTGTTTTGTTTTAAAGGGTTGGAAATATCTTTAAAATGTTCATCAAGAGAGACCTGACTCAAAAATCACACACAGGGCCCGAGTGCAGCTCAACCGTAAAGACTCATTTAGCAGGCACAAGGTTAGAGGAAAGTAAGTCATTACACGATTGAAGAGCTTCACGTCTTGTGTCTTTAAGGGAATAATGGGGCCCCATAGGAGCGTCACTGAAACAAGGCGTGAGTCGTTGGTGTTCCTATAGAAAGCCCAGTACAGGATGATGTGGACATTTTGATCTGAGGACGATAGCATCTGATCCCAAGTACCTATCTATGTTTATCGGATGCTCTGAGGGAATGTACGAGCAGTCGATGATAGTGCCGTGTCCCGGGAGCAGAAGGGGCAGGAGTACGGAGAGACGGAGAATTTTCTTTCTGGCTACTCCTTGAGTCTTGTGCTATAAGCTAGATCCCACCCTCATAAGGAAGTAAGAGGTCTTCTCACCACTCACATTATCTGCCCCCGCCAGCTACCTATCATCAAGAGCTGTACTACCAAAGATCTGAGCGTCACTGTCCTCTGCTTGAAATAGTCTTCTGTATCTGCCGGATCTGTGTATGTGGGGTCCTCCTCGTCAGATTCAACCAGCCATGTAGCAGTGAAGAGGACAGAGGGGGGGGGAGGAGGGGGGAGGGGAGGACAGGGGAGGAGCCAGAAACCAATGCAGTCCAGCAACTGCTTGTGCATGTTGTGTTAGGTCTTCAGCATAATCCAGAGGTGCTTGTGGTGCTTGTGTACAAATTCCGCCGACGCTATACATGCTACATAAGGAGCTTGAGCATCTGCAGGCTTTGGTATCAAAGGAAGGATACCAGGACCAGTGTCCCTCACATGCTGAGGGAAGAGTGTGTTCATTGAGCCTTAGCCACCTGCACTGCAGTACAGCAATATGGTTAAGTGGGTCCCCTTTTGTGGTGGTTTGAATACGCTTGGCGAGAGAGTGGCACTGTTTGGAGATGTGGCCTTGTTGAGGGAAGTACGTCCCTGTGGGCATGCAATTTAAGACACTAGCTGCCCTTAAAGCTCCTAGCTGCCCGGAATCTAGTCTTCTCGCTGCCTTAGGAATTCTCAGCTCCATGTCTGCCTGGATCTCACCTTGATGATGAGGGACTGAACCTCTGAACCTGTAAGCCAGCCCCAATGTTGTCCTTTTTAGGAGTTGCCTTGGTCATGGTATCTGTTCACAGCAGTAAAACCTTAACTAAGACACCCTCAGGCCAGTTGTCCTAGTCTCTCACCTGCCCTTCTCAGCTTCTACACACTCTAACACCTAATGACAGGACGATTCTCTAAACATACTCTTGCTGGCTTCTCTCCCCTCAGAGTCTCTCCTTCAGCAAGCCTGACTGGCCAGCCACACACTGTTTTCTCACATGTAGCATAAGATTAAACACTGAGGTTGGAAGATTTAATGAGGTTTTTTTTCTATAAAGTTTTTGGACTCATGTCCTAACACGTATTAAAGTCATTGTCAGCCAATAGTTGAGAAGACAGGGAGGTGGTTTAAAACCGGACCTGTGAGGTCAGACCCACCTATACATCTCCAGTCTTGCTAACAGTTTGTGTACCACAAGCTTAACTACAAAGTATGCTGTCTCCTGGTTCCACCACATCCTTCCCATCCCCAAGTCTATGCCTTGGCCTCTCTTCCTAGAGCACCATTCTCCCTTAGCTCTCTCTCTCTGAACCTTTTTTAAATGACCAGTCTCATGTAATCCAAGCTGGTTTCAAATTTATTATGTAGCCCAGGCTAGCTGTGACTTCCTGATCTTCCTACCTCAGGGTCTGAGTGCTGGGATTCGAAGCATATGCCACTATATCTAGCTATCTGGCCATCTGTAGGCCTCCTTTCATGGTGCTGCCTATACTATGCTCTCTCTCTCTCTCTCTCTCTCTCTCTCTCTCTCTCTCTCTCTCTCTCTCTCTCTCTCTCCTGCGGTTATTCATACTAGGGATAATGAGTCTACGTGCCCTTGGCAGATCACGAATTCTTTGAGACCTAACTCAACACTGACCTTTAGGTTCTTGTTGCCTAGAAATTGTGGATATATGAAGGAAAAAAATAAGCCAGTGTTCCAAAATTGTCATTTATTAGTTTCAAGCTCCTGGAATACCAATGCTTCAGGGAGACCACATATGCAATACCACCCTCTTCTGGCCAAAATGACATACCACACACACACACACACACACACACACACACACACACACACACACACAGGGAGGGAGGGAGGGAGGAGGGAGGGGAGGGAGGGAGGAGAGAGAGAGAGAGAGAGAGAGAGAGAGAGAGAGAGAGAAGAAAAGGGGTACAGGAAACTTGAGCAACTTATATCATTTCTATCATATATGTATGAGTAAGTACGACCTATATATGTTAACATTCCATATGTCTAAGTAGCTAGGATAAACACTTTGTATCCATTCTCCTTATATTGAGGTCTGTGTACTGGCTAAGTAGCTAGGATAAACACTTAGTAACCATTCTCCTTATATTCAGGTCTGTGTACTGGCTAAATAGCTAGGATAAACACTTAGTAACCATTCTCCCTATATTGAGGTCTGTGTACTGGCTAAGTAGCTAGGATAAACACTTAGTATCCATTCTCCTTATATTGAGGTCCGTGTACTGGTTAAGTAGCTAGGATAAACACTTAGTATCCATTCTCCTTATATTGAGGTCTGTGTAGGATTTCAGGTAGATTCTTCAGGAACAGGATAAGAGGTCAGCAAGGTCTACCAGATCAAGAGAGCCAGGTCTTTCCATTTGAACAGGATCCATTAGTATGTGCTAGACTAACACATCACAGAGAACTGAGTTGGAGGGATCACGAGACATGGGCAATCACCATGGACAAAACTTGTCCCCAGTCCCCAACATTCCTAGACCCAAGGGCAATGAAGTTCCTATTCTAGGGACTCCAGGGCAAGAAAAGCACAAGTAACACAGCCAGCTAAGAATGCCTTAATAATGGCCCGAAGAAGCCAAGATGAATCTGAGAGGCACTGAGCTGTGTTGGGGGTTGGGGTGGGCGTAGTGAAGATAGAAATAAGTTCTAAAGCAAGGTTAAATGTGTTTCTTGGTGCATCATCCTGTGGTCCTCATGGCTTCTCCCTCCTGGCAGAGGAGCAAAGCAAGACATCAAAGGACTCACAGAACTTGTCCCACACCATCAGTAGCAAAGTCATAATCCAAGACTACTGTCACAGAAGTCTTTCCTCTTCAGCAAAGGTGCCGTGGGCATTGATACAATACCATGACACACCAAAACTGTTGCCCATAAAAGCTAACGTGGGCCCCCTGGGCTCTAGCCACCACCGCTCCCCCAAACGTGAGAGTTCCTAAGCGGAGAGCTATGCTTTCCAAACACATGTTTCAGAAATTCCTGTTTTCTGATTGGGCGGGACCCCCTGGGTTCTTGAATGTGGGAAGGATGATGGGAAGGGGTGACCGAGTGAGCAGGATCTAAAGTGAATAAGTAAAAAATTAAAAATTAGAAAGAGACACCTAAAAAAAAAGAAAAGGAAAGGAAAAAGAAACTACTGTTTGTGGAATCCTTCCAAATGAACTCAATCTCTTAACATTTACTGGGAGAAAAAAAAAAAAACAAGATATGCTTTTTGCTCATTTAGCTCTGAGGTATTTTCTTTTCTTTTCAGTAATTTGAGTTGCAGAGGGGGGAAAGCCGGGCTGGGCTGGAGCAGGTATTACATATTCTCTTTGAAGAAGAACCAACAAGAAGGATTCTGGGAGGAGCCTGGAAGCCTCAGTTCACCCTTGCAGAACCCTTACACTTTCCCCAGGCAAAACTGGGGAGATGCCTCTCACGCTGGATGCCTTTCATGTTAGCTGCCTAAGCACCTCCCCTGGCCTGTGGCACAGTTTTCTCTAGAAGTTTCCATGAGGCTGAGAGAATGCCTGACTTTTGGGGCAGATGGGCAGACTGCCATGAGGTGGAGACTGCTCGACTCTTAACATGTGACGCTGAGGCACCATGCTTCCTTATCTTCTAAAGCCGTGTCTTTCTAAAGCTGAAGAAGTCAGGAGCCAATGATAGACCAACTCGTTAAAAGGTAAACAAGGAATCAAGACTGGGCTGGTGTTGAGTTGGCACCGCTCAAACACAAGGACCTGAGCTCAGCTCCCTAGATGCTAAGTAAATACCTAGGTGCAGAGATGCACACTTATAACCTTGTTGGGAGAGAGAGAGGGAGAGAGAGAGAGAGAGAGAGAGAGAGAGAGAGAGAGAGAGAGAGAGAGAGAAATATTTGAGTTTGACTAGCCAGCTAGCCTAGTCTGATTGGCAAGCCCTGGGTCCCAGGTCCCACTTAGAGATCCTGTCTCAAAAGAAAAAATAAAGTGTGGGGCCAGCTAGGTGATCAGCGGGCGAAGGTGCCTAACATGGATTTTGTCCTCGAGAGCCACATGGTGGAAGGAGAGAAGCGTCTCCTGCAAGTTGCTTCGGCCTCCATGCAATACACACATGACACGAATGTTCAAGATACATAAGGACTACTGTAGTTAATAGATAGAGAATAACTTAAAAAGGCACCCAATGTTGGCCTCTGACTTCCACATGCATGTGCACCATGCACATGGCTCCCTCACACAAGCAGGTATACACACACACACACACACACACAGAGAGAGAGAGAGAGAGAGAGAGAGAGAGAGAGAGAGAGAGAGAGAGAGAAATCCAAAATTGGACAGTGTAAATCATCTCCAATTGCATGTAGAGAAAGCCATTGTTGACATTTTACTGTCTGTATTTCCTACGGTTGGGTTTCTGGTCTAGGCGAGACATAAAGATTTCAAACAGAATTGGAATCATGCTGTTATTAGACTGCCTATTGTAAATTTTCCCTGGAATTTAATTGCGAGTATTTTGCTATAAAAGTATCTTTTATTTGCCTGATGTTAATAATTTTCTCTGAGCCTTACTGCCTCACTCTGATAACCTAGGCCTAGTCCTGGAGGCCTCTAGCCTCCATACAATATATCTAGGCCTAGAACATTTGCAGCCTCTGAGACTTACTGATGAATAAACTCACCATTTCTGGCTCTTTCGGAACTCTGGCTGACTGGTCAATCCACCTATCCTGGCTCAAACTCCCCTCCAAGCTGACTGATTCAGTCTGGCTTCTCTCTGTTTCTCCTGAATTGCTCTGCCTGGCCTCATACTAACTTTGGCAATCTGTTCTAATCTTCTGGCCCCCCCTCATTCTCTGCTCATGTGCCTTCACTGTGACTAGCTTGTTCTCTCTGCAACCTGTCTCTGTAAAACTGCCCCCTCCTTCTTCGTGCCCTACCTCCCTTTCCTTTCTCATGAGAGTTGGGCATATCCTATTCTGTGAAGTCTTTCTCTGATTTGTGACTTCGTCTGCCACTCAATGAGACATCACTTTTAAACACAGGTGCTTCCTTCTACAAACTAACCTTTACCTTCATCATTTTGGGATTAAAGGTGAGTGCTAAGGGTGTGTCTGTATTCCAGCCAGAGGGACTAAAGGTGGTTGTTAAGGCAGAGCCACACCACAACTAGCAACAGGATTTTTTTTTTCCAGTAACCAACACAATCTCAAGGTTCACAGTGTGATCAAGTATCCTGCTACATTTTCCAGACGCTGGTCTGCATATTTCTTTCATTGAGTATCTCAATAAAAACACGTGTAGGAAGCGTTGCAAGGTCCCCAGTAACTAGTCAGAAAGCCTTTCTCCTGTTAACCATAGGCTGAAGAGAGCGAGGATGATGGGATTGGTTGCTGATACATCCTTGAGGCCGAATGATCTTAGTGCAGCCATTTTGGTCACCACCTCCATTGACAGGACACACTTATGCAGTGTTCCTTGGCTGAACCTCTGTAGGGTATATTCCTATCTGGTTTTCATTTCTCCAGAAGCTCAGGTTCTGTGAGAAGGTTTCACAGTCAAGACCTGGAGAGGCTAAGGAAATGTAGCTATGTCACAGTCTGGGATCACCTACCATTTCCAAATGAGTTCAGCTTTCTTAGATTCCTTCCTTTCCTCCCTTTCTTCCCTCTCTCCTTCCCCCTCCCTCTCTCTTTCTTTTTCTCTCTTCAGCAAACAAAACTAAACAAAATACTTGCCATTATATGCCAAGGCAATGTGAGGGGTAGAAGGGTTTCCCGGGTTACTTTGTAACACACCAGTAAGCATTGTATCTAACCAAAATAAAATAAAATAAAATAAAATAAAATAAAAATAAAAAAGCGCAGTGCATCTAAAAATCACTATTTCATAGTAGTGGGCTTAACAAATGTGTTCCATGAGCGCCTTTCTCACAGCTGCTTTCAATTTAAATACCCACCTACAAGGACAAGACAACGTGTACTTTCTGAAGTATAAAAAAACAAAAGGACTGTCCAAAAGTAACAAGACAGACAAATAACTTGCCTTTTAAACACCTCATTCCCGTTCTTGGGATTCAAAATGAGAAGGAAGTGGGGGAGGATTTTTTAAAAAATGGAAAGCAGTGGTAATCTAACTATGACCGAACACAGACTCTGGCCCCACATGAATAAAGTTTTATGAGAATACAGTTACAATCATATGTTTTCATAGTATCTGTGGTGTTTATTGTGCTACAGTGACAGATGAGTAGTTGCCACAAAGACCTCATCGTCCTTGGGCTTAAGATATTTTCTATCCAGTTCTTCATAAGGCTAGGGAGCAGAGTGCATCTGAAACCAGACCTCAGGAGGAACCGATGGAGGTGAAAATGTGATAATTAACCACTGGAGGGATTGGGAGGGAAGCTGGTCTACACCCGAGGAATGAAGGAAAGACAAGGAACAGACGAACATTTTCATCAGAGCTTTCAGGGACCTTGTGTGTCTACCCCTCACCCCCACAATCATGTTCATACCACTCTAGAACACTGACATGTGGTTTCTGTGGTTCACAGCCCAAGGTACCAGTAATCTTTGTCCAAAGGTCATTGCACTCCAGCCCAATGAACTGTGGCCAATTTCAAAAGTCCAGATGGAGAAGTAAACTTTACACAACTCTGAACTGTAGAAGGTCTAGAAACAGCAGACAGTAGAGGCCAGGATTGCTCCACCCGTGCTTCAGGGGCTCAGCTGGCCTTGGCTCAGGTACCCACAGTTCTCTTTGGCCCTTCTGCAAATCGGTGGAAAAGTTAGCCTTGCTGCATCATCGTTTAATGCCAGAGAGGGGAGGAGTGTGGAAGGAGAAGGAGAAGAAGAGAGGAGAGAAGAGGAGATATGGGTGTGGAAGCAGGCAGTCTTCAAGCTGGGCCAAACCTACAACTACTGGGGAAACACCCAAACCTTGGAAGTGACAAACAGGGCAGTTCTTCTGAGGACTCTCTGGAGGGACAGCCTGAGATGCCAGTGACGACATTTGACTTGTCAGTGGGTCCTTTGCTCTACCCAAAGTCAAAAGTATTGCCTTCTCTGTGCCAGGCACCCAACAGAAGCAAAGACTGTGTGGCCTGAAGGTGAGGTGTGTGGGGAAGAGGAAGGTGGCCATGGGGTTGGATAGAAAGTCGAGAGAGAGTTGGGGTGAGAGCTATCCCCCTTTGGACAGCACTGAGTAAGGAGCTCCAGGCTCCCCATTTGGCCTGTCAGAGCCCATCCACAGGCCCTACCCCCATTTCACTTAGCCAGGGAAGGGACTATCAAGCACCCCTGATAAAAGGGGGCTTCAGAGTTAGGCAAAACTGGGATTGGACCCTAGTTCATAGGATTTGACACCCCACATACTTGATATTTGTTACTCTGTGGGACCTGCCCCATCATCTGACACTGGGGCCTTAGTCAAAGACTCTGCCTTGGCAAAGTTTTCTCACATATAGAATAGTGTATAGCACCTGTGTGGTGGTTTGAATAGGAATGCCCACCCCCAACCCCATAGGCTCATATATTTAATGCGTGGTTATTAGGGAGTGGCACTACTTGAGAGCATCCTATTAGGAGGTGTGGCCTTGGTGGAAGAAATATGTCACTGGAAGTGGGCTCTGGGGTTTCAAAAGCTCAAGCCAAGCCCAGTGTCTGTCTGTCTGTCTGTCTGTCTGTCTCTCTCTCTCTCTCTCCTTGCTGCCTGTGGATCCAGATATAGAACACGTTAGCCTACATACCACCATGCTCACTGCCATGATGATAATGGACTACATGCCTGAAACTATAAGCAAGCCCCAATTAAATGTTGTTTCAAATAAGAGTTGCCATGGTCATGGTGTCTCCTCACAACCATAGAACTTTGACTAAGCCTGTTTCCTAGAGGATTAAATTGGCTAATATATTAGGTTTTGACAGAGTATCTGACCAACAGTAAACGTGACCCTCACTGATTGAAAGCTCTTCTCGACCATAGTAGGGCTTCTCAAACATGCAGATCTTTGCACAGATATTTCTGCTTAGAAAATCTCTATTGACCCTTCCTCACATCTTTGTATAATTGATAACATTCTTTGAATTCTACAAGTCTTTTTTTCAGTCACCTCCTCCATGAGGCCTTCCTGATTCCTCCAGGCAGAGCCCAGTAATCCCTCTTGAATCCACTTAAATGCATCACATTGTTCTCTTCTGGTTCATCTGACTCTGTCCTGGGCCTTGAACCCTTTGAGTTAAGATCTTTGTATCCAGTGCTAAGCACATGTTAAGTCTTTAGTGAATAACGGAAGGAAAAGTAAGTTGAAACAGAAACAAGTCAATGGTTTGAGCATGAGTGAGCAAGAAAATGATCTTTTGAGTGTTATTAGGGATCCACCATCACCCCTGTGAGTCTCTGATACCCCAGAATAAGTTTAATTTTTGACTCGTTCTGACTATATTTGGAATTGACTTTTAGGATTCCTGAAATTAGTAAATTTTCTTTTCCTGATCCTGCCTTGTCTTACTTGGCTAGGTTATTTTATACATCCTCATGTCAAATCCTGCAGAAGCAGAGCATGTTGGAAATGAGAAGAGAGCGTTTGAGGGGGTGAAATGCTGGATTTCATAAGAAATCAGTGGTATAGTTAGCTTCGGCAAGCAACTTGACATAGCATATGGTCTTCTGAAGAAACCTTCTATTGAGGAACAAGGCCTCTGGCCACGTCTGTGAAGAGTCATCTAGAATGACGATTGACATGGGAGGGTCCAGGCCACCGTGGGAGGCAGCATCCCTAGGCTTCACTAGGGCTTGGTCTTATAAGAAAGCTAGCTGAGGGGTTGGGGATTTAGCTCAGCAGTAGAGCGCTTGCCTAGTGAGCACGAGGCCCTGGGTTCGGTCCCCAGCTCCGAAAAAAAGAAAAAGAAAAAAAAAAAAAAAAGAAAGCTAGCTGAGCATGAGTGAACCAGCTAGCAGTATTCCTCCATGGTTTCTGCTTGAACCCTGATTTCCCTCAATGATGGACCATGACTAGAAAGTGAGCTGAAATAAGTCCTTTCCTCCATTAAGTTGCTTTTGGGCATGGTGCTTATCACAGCCACAGAAATCAGACCATTCTGGATCATCATGTGAAAGATAACGCCCTTGAAATGGGCAGCCCGGGTGCCTTGGGATGAAGAGGATGGGAATGAATTCTTAGATGACCAGGGTTTGAATGCTAAGAACGGGAGAGGCTGGGCTGCTGTGAGTGAAATCTCTGTCAGAGTAGGCTGGGTCTTCCTAGCTATGGTTGTTACAGGGACGATAGAACAGTGTCTTTGTTACTATAAATCTACTGCAAAGTGTTTCCCAAAATGGGTTCCACAGAAGACTCGCCTCACTGGGTGTCTGCGTGGTCAAATATAGTTCAGAAATGATGTAACGCACGCCTTCTTCTTTGATATAATAGTTATTCACTATCTGAAATTTCCATCTAATGTCGAGAGTAAGCAACCTTCCATGTGTTCTCAAGGGAGGTGTGCATGCATTTTCTCCCATCTGTGAGAGGACTGGGAAGCACTGGGCTGTGGAATACTCTTCTGACCCCAGCTGGTCCTGACCCCAGCTGCTTCTCTAAATTGGTTAGGGGAAGGAAATGCTGAAATCACAGATTCTTGGGAGGGAAGGCTGCTTAGCAATTGGTACAGACACCCTCCCCTTTCACTGTGAGTGGAGAGGAGGCTCCCACCTGGCCTGAAAAGGGAGGTTGTTTTCCATTTTTAGTGGCTCTCCTGGAATTCACTCCAAAAATTCAGCATTAGAGTAGATGGGACGTGAATCTGGTCTCGGGGAGCCATTTAGATGATGGTCTTTGGCATTTGCAGTCTTCTTGGTGACAGTGTCAGAAAAATCTCTATTTTCCACTTCTTGTTGCCTCCTGAAATAGAACCCTCCCTTAGCCAGCCATGCTAGCCAATGCTTCTTTCTACAACAGCAACAGGGGTTGCTCTACACCACAGACTGGGTGATGTGGTTCATCCGTGGGAGGGATGGCGTCACCCGTGGTCCTGGAATCTCAGGTGTGTAAAGATCTGATGGTTGAGTCTGCGTGTGTGCGTGCCTGCATGAGTGAGTGTGTGCATGAGCGTGCATGTGTTTCAATAATACCTCCCACTGCATGGGGGAGGGGGCGGCAGGTAGCTTCTTTAAACCCAGAAGATGACCTTGCTGGGGTACGAGAATCTTTGTTCACTCCCGTGCTGGTCCTTGGTGTACTGGCCCTGGATGAATAGCTACAACTGAGCCACCAACGGGCTCTTTAAGCTCCACCCTTTCCACTACAGCTGATTCCTAAATGATGCTCATGCTTTGGCCTCAGTGCAGGAAACATTCATGACGAATCCTTCTGATGTCAGGGTGTAGCAACGAGGCAATGGAGAGTGTCAGGCCGGACTGCAGACCAAGTGACTGTGGCACCAGCTCCACCGAGAAGAGGAATCGAACAGCAGAAATTCTTTGTTCCTACTCCACCCCACTGGCGCTCCAACCCACTGGTGCAAATGACACCAGTGATACTCAGTTACTGCTGGAGAATTCAGTGGGAACTTAGCAGCTGAGAGACCGCTTGTGTTTTCTTCTTAGAGAATGGTGACTTTGCTCAAGTGGCCATGTCCAGGGCCAGACTCAGCAAAGACAGTTTATCTGGGGGAATTTATCAAACGTAGGCATGTTTTATGCTCCTGAAAAGACAGGTGGCCCTGGAACTGAAAGGGGCAAAGAACTATGTTGGAAAGAGCTGGGGGTGGAATTTCTAAGACTGCTTCAAATGTGGCTTGGGTACTTGGTCACTCTCTAAATGTTCCCCTTCTTTTCTCCCTCTCCTCCCCTCCCCTCCCTTCCTGTCCCATCTCTTCCTTTCTCTTTCCCTCCCCCACCCCACCCCGTTCTCCCTCCCTTGCCTCTCTCCCTCCCCTCCCTTCTCTCTGTCTCCTTCCCTCCCACTCCCTCTACCATGCATATGCGTTTTTTGAGGGATGGGCGTGTAGACATCAGAGGTCAATATGGCTCCCCACCTTATATTTGTTCTAGGCTCTCTCACTGACTGGAGCTCACTGATCCATCTAGACTGGCTGCCAGCAAGCCTCCTGCATCAGCTCCCCAGAGCTGGGATTAGAGTGTGAGCCTGCACACCTGGTTTTTAGAGTGCTAGGGTTCAATGTGGGTCCTCGTACTGTGCCTGTCATGCAGGCACCTTACCGATGGAGCCTTTCTTACCAAATCTGATTGCTGAGGGGAAAGCAGGGCAGCATTGGGGAAGCCTTGAGGTCACTGTGTGTTGGCTGTGGTTATTTTAACGCACTGCCGGATTTGGTCAATAATTTTATGTCCCAGAATGAAATCCCAGTTGATAATTCATTTGGTAAAAATGTGATTGGAAAACTTATAAAGAACAGAGGACAAACTCTAAGGGACGGTGATAAATGCTGCTGCCAATCCAAGGGTTGTGTTTCCTGGCATGGGTTGGCGTCAGTCTTTGTAAACTGGGAAGCTTTAATAACAGGGCAAACTTTCCACATGGAAAGCATTAGATTAAAGGACTTTACCCAGAGCACTTTACCAGGAGCTTTGGCAAGATCCTGGGATGTATGAAAGGGGTAACTGCCTGTCAGAGAAAAGTTACAATGTAAATAAGGTGTAAAATGCCTTAATTGACCTTTCCTCACATATAAACTTCCAAGTTATTCCTGCATCCCTCTCTAACCGTCCGCCATTCTCACTTCCTTACTGAATAAAAATACCAATTATCAACGAATTGGAAACTACTGGAAAACAGGGGGGAAAGTAATCTCACTTTTCTTTTTGTGTGATTGTTTTTTTTTTAAAAAAATTGGCTATGAATCAATTAGCATTCATTTTTATTTTTTAAATGATATCGGAGTATAGCTCAGTAATAAATGATTTGTCCAGCATTATGCAAGGCCCTGGGTTTGACTTCCCCCAGTATTACCAAAAATATGAACTTTCATTACAAACCATATTTATTATTCTTTAATATATAGATGTAGAGATAGATAGATAGATGATAGATAGATAGATAGATAGATAGATAGATAGATAGATAGATAGATAATAGATGGATGGATGGACAGACGGACAGATAGAATGGCTAAACTGAGTGAGTTAAGTAATTGCATGATCTCTCATACTTAACTTCACAGCCTTTTTTTCTTTATAAAAGATTTCTTCAGGTTGTTTTTAACCATGTGTACATGTCTGGGTAGCGGTCATGAGAGTGGGTGCTGTGGAGGCCAGAGGCATCAGGGTGCCCTGGAGTCAGTTAGAGGTGATTGTGAGACACCCAGTGTGGGTGCTGGAAACCAAGCTGAGGCCTTCCGGAAGAGCAGTAACAGTTCCCACTCTTAACTTTGATCCCAGCTCCTCTTTTAGCAAGTTTCAAATATATAACATGCATTTAATATACTATTTATATTTATAGCTTACTAGGCATACAATATAATGTTCAATAACCATTGAATGTATTCTTCCTATGTAGCTGAAATTTGTATCCCTCCTTCCTCCCCCTCAGCCTGTAGTACACACCCTCTATCCTCTGCTTCCATAAGATCATACTTTTTACATTCTTATTTCATTTTATTTTTGTTTTGAGACAGGGTCCCTGCATAACCTGGCTGTCCTGAAACTCACTCTGTAGACCAGGATGGCCTTGAACTCAGAGATCTGCCTGCCTCTGCCTCCCAAGAGCTGGAATTAAAGGCATGCACCACCAAACCCAGAAAGATCATTCTTTTTAGATTTTGCAAGTGGGTAAGACCACGTGCTATTCTATTTCACTTATATACCATCCTTGGGCACCTTGGTTGGTGATTATAAGTAATGAAGCATTGAACATGGGGTACAGATCCTCCTGATACAACCACCCCATATCCTTCATACTCACATGTCCCCCTCCCCACAACGTTTTCCACAACCACAGTACTGATCAATAGCTATTCAACAGGGGCTCCTTTCGCCCACCAACACTTACTACAGTAGTTAATCTTCATTGTCAACTTTGACTGGGTTTAGAATTCTCTAGGAGACACTCTTTTCTCTGTGAGGTCATGTCCAGAGAGTATTAATGGAGCAAAGAAGATGCCCTGCACCCTGAACAAGAGTAGCACCACCCCAGGAGATAGAGGCCCAGCCTAAAGCCAAGGAGCAAGCCAGATATATGAGAGCATCCCCAGGTCCCTGCTTCCTGATGGGTTCAGATGTGAGCAAGCAGGACCCCACTATTCCTAACCACCACTCCCTCACCACCATGGTGGACTGTACCCCCAAACTATAAGCCCAAATAAACTCTTCCTCCCTTAATTTGCTTCCTGTTGGGTATTTGTTCATAGCAATAAGAAAGTGACTAATCTTAACTTTTACCTCTTTAAAGTTATAGCCATTCCGTGAGGTACGAAGTGATACAGCCACGGTGGTTTCAATTAGCATCTCTCTGATGACTAGTGGTGATGAGAATATTTTTTTGAGAATGAGAGAGGTGCCCTGGCTTTTACCACTCTCTTCCTCATTCCCTTGGGATGAAATCTCCATTCCTGTGGAAACCATTACTGGACCTTTGCTAAGGATTGGCTTGGCTCTGCAGGTCATCTCAGGTCGTGGGGACGTTTTAACAGTGTTCTTTCTTCTACTCCATGAGCAGGGATCTCTCTCCTTGACATCTCTAATTGCTTTAGTCAGTGCTGCATGTAGTTTTCATTGTAAAGAGCTTTCATGTTTTTGGTTAAATGTATTCCTAAGAAGTTTATTATTTCCTGTAGCTCCTGTAAATGGGATTATTTTCTTCCCAGCTTAGGTATACTGTTGGTGTGTAGAGACACTGGTGATTTACGCATAACCTCCAGGCCCACTGGATTCATTTATTAGTTCAAATAGACTTTTTGTGGTGTCTCCTGGGCTTTGTATATCTGAGATGTCATTGCAAACACAGACAATTCCACATTTTCCTTTCCAACGCCTTTTATTTCTTTTGCCCGACTGTTCTAACTGTGACTTCAGTTCTGTGCTGGATAGAAGTGGCCAAAACGATTTGTGTTCACCTTTACAGATATTGAATGAAAAGCTTTGACCATTCCATCAATGAGTGTTTGGTGTTACTTGTGTGTATGTTACACACACACACACACACACACACACACACACACACACACACACACAAATTAGAAGCTATGCTGTAATATGAGAGAAGGACATGCAGTGTTTGACTTTGAGAGCCTTTGTTAACTCACTGGATATAATTTCTAGTTTCATCCATTTCTCTGAGAATTGCAGTTTCATTTTTTATGACTAAATCAAACTCCATTGTATCTATATACCATATTTTCACATCCATTTATCTCTCAATGGACATCTAGGCTGATCCCATTTCCTTGCTATAGTATGTGGCCTTTTTTTGTGTTGGAGTATGTTCTTCGACTGATTTTTTGAAAATTTTTATTATAAAAAGACAGTAGATCTTGCCAAAGTCCTTTTTCTACATACTGAGATGACCACGTGAGTTTTGTTTGCCCCTGGATTTGTCTGTGTTAAGCCACACTTGCATCCCTGGGATAAATCCTTGACCATGGTCAATTTCTTCCTGGACATGTTGTATTTTGAAGAGTATGATTTGATTCTACCTAGTTAGAATTGGTTGGAAATTACTCTTGATCCATACCATTGTGGCCAGAAACAAAATGCTTGATATTATTTCAGTCTTCCAGAACAGTTCAACTTTTTGCCTAGCTTATCAGTCCTGCAGAATATGCCATGGATACTTGAGAAGAAGATGGGTATATTCAGCTGATCTTAGAATGGTCTATATACATATAAATCTTTTTAGTCTGTAAGTTTAAGTCTGTTTCATTATTGACTTTCTGTGTGTGGGAAATTCAAGTTTCATTTCTGTCGATGTGATAAAATACCCTGACAGAAATCATCTTAGGAGAAAGGGCAACTTGTTTGCCTTATAGTCCCAGGTGACAGTCTATCAGAGCAGAGGAATTACAGTAGCAGCTCAGCGTGGAGCTCAGAGAGACTAGTCACACCCTGCCCATAGTCAAGAGCAATGAGAAACAAATGTATCCAGGCCTGTTTTCTTGCTTTCTTTCTCCTCTCTTATCCAGTTCAGGATGTTGTGTCTAGGGAATGGTGCCACCCACAGTAGTCTGGGTCCTTCCCATAGCAATTCACAACCAATCCATACTGTAGATCCTCTCAATTAATTGACCCTTTTCATTCTATCGTGGCTGACTTTGTCTTATTCTGCTTTTGTTTACATAATGTATTTAAGTGTAATAACCCTCGTCATTTTTCAATTTCTGTTTTCATGGAATGTCTACCTCTATCACTCTACTTTAAATTCATGTATTCTTGAAGGTAAAGCACATCTATTATAGATGGCATACAGTTTTGGGTCTTTCTGGGTCTTTTTTTTTTTAATCCATATTGTCACAGTATGTCTCTTGATTACAGAATTTAATCTCGTTACATTCCTACCATTTGTTATTTCCTGGATGTGTGGCCCCTTCCTTTCTCCCTTGCTGCCTGCCTTCTGATCAGGTTTGGCCAGTGTTTTTTGCTGTTGTTTTGTTTTAAAAATCACCTACTAAAGGTTTGGGCTTTGTGTTACCTAGACTTACAAAAAAACATCTTATAGTTCCAATAAGCTATTTAAAACCAATCATTAATCATTTTCCTAAAACTACAGTTTCTAGAGCAAGCATGGTGGTACACACCTTTAACTCCAGCACTTGGGAGGCAGAAGAAAGCAGATCATTGTGAGCTGGAGGCCAGGCTGGATATGAGTTCCAGGACAGCTAGAGCTATAGAGAGAAAAATCTATCTCAAAAAACAAAACCTACAGTTTGGTAATTGGGAGACAATTCAGTCAATAAAGTGCTTGCCTACAAAGTAGAAGGACCAGATTTTGATCCCTAGACCAAACCACCATGCTGGGCACAGACAGAAGGATCCCAGAGACTCACTGGCCAGCCAGTTGGTTTAACCTAATTGGTGAGCTCCAAGTTAGTAAAAGACACTGAATCAAAATACAGGTAAATAGTGTTCCTGAGGATGACACCAGAGATATCCCTTGGCCTACATATTCATGCACACACAAATGCACCTCCATACACAACACATACACACACACACACACACACACACACACACATATTTACATACATTTTAAAAACTACAGTTTGACTACTCCCCACTCACATTTTATATTTGTTTTGTTTTTTCATTTTGAGACAGAGTCGGCTCACTATAGGCCCAAGGTGGCCTCAAACAGGCTAACCCTGAAACTTCTGATCCTCCTGCTTCTACTTACTGACATTGCACTGGCATATGCCACCATACCAAGCTCTCATGTTCTAATGTTACAATTTACATCTTTTTATTGACTTATTTAATATATTATCTTAGCAATTAATATTAAGTGTTTTGTTTCTAGCATGCTAAAGATAAGTTTTGCATACATTTACATATCATTAAGTCATTAGACATTTCTCAATTTGACTGTGTAGTTGCCTAACATTAATGTGTTTTTATGCTTTGTTGGTTTGCTCCTTTAGCTTGATGAAATGCCTTGAACAGTTTTTCCAAGGCAGGGGTGGGGATGACCTCCCTAGCTTTGTATGTGCTGAAGTGCCTTCACCTACCTTCATTTCTGAAGGATAGTTATGCTGGGTATCATAGCCCATGTTTGTAGCTCCTTTTGTCTCTACTTAGCGCATGTCATTTTATCCTCTTACCCTGCAAAGCTCCTATTGAGAAAGCTTGCTGATCTCTCCCTGTAACTTCCTCGAGGGAATGGCTTTATTCTCCTGCTGCTTTTGTAATTTCACCTTTGACTTTGATTCTCGACAGTTACCTTGATGCAGTCTCCTTGGACTGGCACGATTGGGATGTAGATGAAGAACACTCACAATTCAAGCCCACTTCATAGACTCAAGTGCCAGACACTCCAGCGGCCCCACTGACCTTATGACTGAACATATATTGTGTCTAGATTTGAAAGTTTTTATTTTCCTAAAGTACATTTTATGATCTTTTCTGCCTTCTCTTCTTTGAGTTACTACTGTAACGGACATTTTTCCTTTGGAATGCTGTGCCAGAAGTTCCAAAGCTTTCTCCGTTTCTTATCACGGTATTTTCTCATCTGATTGTATACTTTTAAATATCCTATCTATGAGTCTATAGGTTATCTCTTCTACTCGATCAATTCTGCCATGGTTTGTTCTCTTGCAGTACTCATTTCTTTTATACTTCTGAGTTCTAGGATTTTTTAATTGATTTTTTTTGGCTTTGGTCATTAATTGTTTTCCTGACTCACTGAAGAGTTTACTGAGCTTCCTTAAGATAATTATGTGGAAAACTCTGTCAGGGAGTTCACATGTCTCCCTCTCATTATAACCAATTGGGTTTTCTATTGTTCGTTGGTATTTTCGTGTTTCTTGATCCTTTTTGAGCCTTGTATTCATATGTGGTATGTACACAGGTGTGGAAGTAGAAGCATATTCCAATCTTTGAAGACTGGTTTTACCTGGCAAAGCCCTTCGTCAGTATCCAGTCCAGAGGTTTGGGGGAAGCTGATCATGTCTGAATCTACTAGTGTCTTAGTCAGGGTTTCTATTCCTGCACAAACATCATGACCAAGAAGTAAGTTGGGGAGGAAAAGATTTATTCAGCTTTCACTTCCACATTGCTGTTCATCACCAAAGGAAGTCAGGATTGGAACTCACACAGATCAAGAAGCAGGAGCAGATGGATGCAAAGGCCATGGAGGGATGTTTCTTACTGACTTGCTTCCCCTGGCTTGCTCAGCTTGCTTTCTTATAGAACCCAAGACCACCAGCCCAGGGGTAGCACCACCCACAGTGAGATAGGTCCTCTCCCTTTGATCACTAGTTGAGAAAATGCCTTACAGCTGGATCTCATGAAGGCATTTCCACAACTGAGGCTCCTTTCCCTGTGATAACTCCAGCTTGTGTCAAGTTGACACACAAAACTAAACAGTAGTTTTGGAGATTGACCTGAAGCCTAAGTCTCTACGAATTAAAATACCATTATGGGGCCATTAAGTCTTGGTCTTCAGAGGCCATTATTATGATGGAGATAGAGGCCTGGTTCCTAGATGTGCTGGACATAGCTGGAACCCAAGTCCACAGAGGTGGATCTGTGTCCTTTAACCATTGAAACTGTCATGGAGCATGAGTCTTCAGAGATAAACTTGGAGCTTTCATCCATAAGAACCAACCAGTGGGGCCTGATGGAGTATCTGGTACTTAAATCTATATCATCAGCTTGGACCATGGGTGTACTGCAACTCTATCCATAAAGGTTGGCTTTGTACCTAGAGCCTGAGTCTTTAAGAGCTGGCGCAGCAATGGGTGTACGAGTATGTTAGCTATTTTACTTCTTGCTATAATACTTGGTGGAAGCAACTCAGGGAACAGTTTAGAGAACACAGTCCACCATGGCACAAAAAAATGGAAGCAACTATCTTATGACTGAAGTGACAGAAGTTTGGGGGTAGCTAGTATATCTCAACAGCAGACAGGAGACAAGTATGGTCCACCAAGTAGGCCCCACATTCAAAATGTTCTTAAAACAATGCCACTAGCTAGGACCAAACATAAACCTGTGGGAGACATTTCACATTTTGAATCATAACAACTTGGATGAGCCTAGGTATGCTGTGTACAGCAATGAGCAGGTCCTTCCCAGTGTTTTCAAGCATCAGATTAGACTAGGGAAGGCCTGAAACCTGGGATTCTGTGGGCTAAACTTCATGTCTGAAGTGAAACTCAAGGCAAGGTCACAAGGACTAGCCTGAGAGAGGGCAAAGCCTGTGGCTGAATTTAGACCCTCATCCTAGCTGCCTAAAAGTCAGTCTTCTCCTGGCTGCCTTCCAAACAAAAGATGGAACTCTCAGCTCCTCCAACTCCTGTCTGCCTGAATACTGCCATGCTCCTGCCTTGATGATGATGGATTAAACCTCTGAACCTGTAAGCCAGTCCCAATTAAATGTTGCCCTTTATAAGACTTGCATTGGTCATGGTGTCTGCTCATATCAGTAAAACCCTAACTAAGACAGACGTTAGTACCAGAGGCTGGGGTATTGCTGTGATAGGCCTGACCATGCTTTTGTTTGGAGGACCGTGGTTTGGGGATTTGGGATTTGGACAGCAATGAAATGCTTTAAGTGGAGCTTAATGGGCCATCCTAGTAAAATATGGAAGACTTTGTTGCTCAGAGTGATTTGAACTGTGCAGACCTGGCCAAGAAGTTTTAGTGAGGAAGAATTTCAGTATGTGGCCTAGAGACTGTTTCTGTGGTGTTTTTGGTGAAGAATGTGGCTGCTTTTTGCCCCTTGTCTGAACAGTCTGCCTGAGGCTGAGGTAAAGAGATTTATATTAATTGCATTGACAAAGGAAGTCTCAAAAGAGCCCAGCAGAGACTTTGTTCTCTGGTCAAGTCTAATGAAAAGCATTTTTGAACAAGCATAACAAGCTTACAAAAGAAAAATATAAAATATATTATTCGAGTATTAAAGGAGCACCAGGAAATGAAGGGAACTTGAATCCTGTGTTCAAGGATATTAAATTGAACTAAGCCAATGGTGAGCTTAGGGCAAGATTCCACCCAGATAAATTCAGGTCCAGGCATGGTAGTACAAGTCTTTAATCCCAGGAGGCAAAGGCAAGCAGATCTCTGAGTTCGAGGCCAGCCTGGTACAGAGCAAGTTCCAAGTAGAGAAAGACTTAAATCCAGATGTGGTGGACCATACCTTTTATCCCAGCTCTTGGGAGACAGGTATGCAGATCTCTGAGTACAAAGTCAGTCTAAAGACCAAGTTCCAGGACAGCCAAGCTTAGGTGATGAAGGAGTTGGAAAACAGAAAGTAGGTGATAATTTAATAGAACAGGGGGCCATGTTCTAGCCCCAGCAAGCAGCAGAACTCGGCAGTTTCGGCCATGAGGCTCTGGCTTTACAGTCAAGAGGAGAAGGACACTACTGGGACAATTGATGATGGTCAGCTGGAGCTAAGAAATTAGTGGCGATTAAGAAGGGACCAGCATCACTGAGGTGAAATCTTCTGGGAAGTGTTTTCTGAGAGCACAAAGAAGCACACAGTTCCAGAGACAGACAGCAGTAAAACCCTAACTAAGACAGTACTGTTACTTCTCAATCCATTCCCTTAGCTCTTGTGAAGTTACATTTTATATGTGGAGAACTGTTCAAATTGATGTTTCTATGAGAGAGGTGCATGCCAGAAAGTCATACCGTTCTGTCTTATTTTTAAAATACTCACTTTCCTCCCTCAACTTTTCTCCTTCTCTTCCCCTCCCTTCTCTATACGTGGGTATGGGGTGCCTACCGCGGCTCTGTGTCTGGATCTCCCTTTGTACCTTGTTTGAGGCACAGTCTCTCCTCTCTGTTTCAGCACTGTGTACTTTGCCTATGAGCATTTATATGTGTGCTTGAGTTGTCAGGCTTGGAGGGCAAGCACTTCCACACACTGGGTCATCTCCAGTTATATTCCTAAAGAGGCAGTGGTGTCTTATTTGGGGGTGGCAATTTCACTCTTTTTAAGTTTTTTACATGAAAACATCATAACCCAATAGCTGAGTAGCCAAATGACCACAGTCATTTTATTCAAGATGAACCCTTCATTTGTTTAACTATATACTCTATATTAGATTCTCAGGTTGCTTTCACATTCCTTATTGATTTAAGTGGTGTTAAGAAATTTAACCTGCTACATTTTCCATTATGGGAATTATCCTTTAAAATGGATACTTGCGGTTAGACTTGGTGGTACAGGTCTTTAATCCCAGCATTGGGGAGGCAGAGGCAGGTGGATCTCTGTGAGTTCCAGGCAAGTCTGAATTATATAATGAGACCTTTATCCAGCAATCCAGAGGTGGATCAATCAATTAAAAAGTAAAATTAGTATCGAAAGTGAAATTACTAGAGATAAAGGACATTTCTTCGGGTTTTGCTTTATGTTACCAAGGTGTTTCCAGCAAGCATCCGTCTGGTAAAAGGTTTGCTTCTTTATGTTTCTTTAACCTGCCTGTTGTTTACCTGGGTACCTGGTGTGAAATGTATGAATAAGTAAACAGCAAACCAGAGATTTGCTTTTATTTTCTCCAGCACTCATCCCTTCTCTGCCCTCCCTCATTGTCGCCTCCTTCTCTAGGATTCTCACTTTATTATTCCTACTAAGGTCTGATTGGACCTACTCTGTCCCATTTAGCTATGGGTCCATCTGCCAACACCATGTGGCTTTTATTAGTTATATAATATAACACGTGATAGGAAATTCCCCCCCAAAAAAAAAAAACTGTCTTGGCCAAAAATCTTTAAATGCAGAAGGATTCTATAAAGATCTTAAAATATAATATGAAACTTATACAGTGCCACACATACTTTGAGCGTACGAAAAGCCGCAGACTAATATTTGACGAGTGCAAAGTTATGCTTGAAAATTTAACTCAAAGTCTGTGTTCCCTCCGGTCAGTCCACTGATCAAGATCTTTTTCCTAAATATGCTATTGATTTGACCATTCTCTTAGCACCAGTTGGGGACCAAAGACGTGATATCTTATGTTCCATTGTGGACTTAACCTCTGGATGGTGTGTTTTCCCTCCTCGCATGATCTATATAGAAAATATATATGCACAGATGTTTATAAACCAGGGATGAGCCCTGCACATTGGAAAAGTAAAAGCTTTAAGAACTTTAATTCTCGCCAGTGTGGGGGCAGATACATCGTATGCACCCAACTGAATAATGCCATGCACAGATTAAAGGACGAGAGAGGAGATTCCTCCAATAGGTTCTACCAAGTGAAGAGAGCCCCCACCTTCAGAATCACCCATGTGATATGCCACTCATAAAAAATACACACATAACTGTATTGGGGTGGGGGGGTTATAAGGTTTTTCCTCTTAACGTGGCTCTCTCTGGGGAGGGGGTCGAGGACTTCAGAAGGAACCATTGAGAAGGGTCTTCTGACCCACGGTTCATGTCATGGTGATTTTAGGAAAGCTTGTATCTCTGTAGACATAGTACATTCACACTGGCTTCACCTATGTACATGGAGATGAGTGTTGTGTTCAGAGCTGTGGCCTAAGGAGGGGTGATGCCCCTTGGGTTGCATTCACTCAGGTGCCTCTTGGTTCCTGAGTCGAATGCACGGGAAAAACACGCCACCCCCGCACTGTGCCAGCGCACTAGCACGAGCTAGCCTTCAGCTCACAGGGACAAGTGCTGTGACTAAGTCCTCACCCAGCAGAGAGAACGGATTTTTGCAGTCGCTGTTGTTGTTGTTGTTGTTGTTGTTGTTGTTGTTGTTGTTGTTGTTGTTGTTAAAAAGCCGTGCTTCAGTGAGAAAGGAGGCACAAGAATGGACAGCGAGTGGCTGGGTACCTGATCACGAATGACGCTGAGGCTTCCTAACCACGACTTACAAATCCTATCCGGCAGGTTAGGGTGGGTCCTGAGCAGTACGCCCTGTCAAGGGATAAGCATTTGCTAAGCGGTCTGAGGCTTCCGGACCACACATAGCCCAAAGCCAGCTGTACGGGGAGGAGGGCGCACTCAGAGTTATTGAACTGCCCAGCAAGAACCGGTGCTTGGGAGTCTGTTCAGTTCTTGCAAATGATCCAAGTTCAGTTGCTAGCATCGTATTGGGAGCTCACGACTCCCTGTAACTCCAGCTCTAGGATTTCTGATCACTTCTTGTGGACTTTGTGGGCACTTACACACACACACACACACACACACACACACACACACACACACACACACTGGAAAATTATCTTTAAAAACAAACAATAAAAATGGTTTTGGCCTGGGGCAGGAAGCTGCCCCAAACTTGGGGCTTTCTTCTGGTGTTGGGGATGGAATTTATTGAAAATAATTATGCCCCAGGCACTGTGCAAGGACTTTGGATAATATTTTTTATTAAGTTTTGACATCCAACCCATATCATGGTTTGGGCCCTTTTCCCTTATTTTATAGGTTAGACAGATAAACGTCTGAGAGCTGGTAGCACTTACAGAGCAGGGTACGGTGATGGGAGATGGAACTCAGCCCTGCAGACCATCTGTCGTTAAAGGTCGCAGGACTCATGCTTGTAAACTCCACGGTAGGTTGACTGTCTGAGAGCCCTCGGGATCATAAAATAAGCCGAATTCTCCCTCTGTGCGGACACAAAGCCAGTGGCCTCAGCACTCCCTGGCTCTCACCGACGTACACAAACACTCTCCTTGGGAACCACCTCCCCTCCCTACTACTCGCAAGAAAAACACTCGCAAGAAAAACACTCGCAAGCAAACTACGTCGGGATCTTGGCTGGGGACGTGGTGGTTTTGCTCTCCCGACATAAAAACCGAAAACCGCCATTCCAGATGACTGGCTTCTCATCTACTTGTATAATCCCACTTGCAAGTAGTCTGGGCATTCACTATAAAGTGAATTAAGGAGGCAGCTTAAGTGTGGGAAGATGTCAGTCAGAGCTTTTAAAAACTCAGAGTTAATGAACATCAAATTCCACTGTGGTCTGACAGAGGGTGACCTTTTGACTCGAAATGTTGTATGTCCTCTGGACTGGAGCTGCCTCTGTGTCGGGCTTCTGCCTCCAAGGCTGCCTGAGCCTGTCTGCTGGAAGGGGTCAGTCAGCTGCAGCCCCGGATCCTTCTGAACTTGAGTGAGGAATCCTTGCCCACCGCCAGGCTCCACTGACTAAGGGGAAACAAGTTTATCTTTTGGGTGTTGTTATGGTTTTCTTTAAAGATGTATTTATGTTATTTATATGAGTACACACTGTAGCTGTCTTCAGACACACCAGAAGAGGGCATCAGATCCCACTGCAGATGGTTGTGAGCCACCGTGGGTTGCTGGGATTTGAACTCAGGACCTCTGGAAGACCTGTCAGTGCTCTTACCACTGAGCCAGCTCGTTGTTGTGGATTTTTATGATGGTAAAACTGTGTGACGAAGTTTATCTTCCATTCACACTGCTTGTACAACCAGTCACTCCCTTCCTCTTGCAACCCCACACTGGCTTTGTTTGTTGTGGTAAATAATCAAGCCAGGAAGTATGGTGTCTTACCCATGCTTAAGTGTACAACTGAATGGCAGGCACACAGGACATCAACCACCTCCCGCACATTAACTTTTACCTCCTGGGTATTCCCACACTGCCCTAATGCACCTGCTTGGCTTCCCCTTCCTTAAAAAGTAACTTTCTCTTCCAGATACTATGTTGCTTTCTTACAAAAGTGCTGCGCTATCCTTTGGAGTTCATTTTGGCCTCTGCCCACCAAGCAAGCAAAAAGGAGTCGAGATAATTGTTAGTCTGATCATGAACCGAACAAGTCTATAGGCTGTGGAGGTGGCTTGGTCAGTAAAGCATTTACCCCACAAGCATGGAGAATCTGAGCTCCGAGCCCCAGAACCCATGTAAAACGCCAGGCAGGTTAGGCAGATAAGTGGATCGTTGTAGTTCACAGGCCAGTCAGCAAAGTTTGGAGCCAGTGAGAGACCCTGATTCAAACCAAAGGTGGAAGGCGCCTGAGAACCAACAGAGGACATTGCTCTGTGGCCTCTACGTTAACTGACACCCATGTGTATACACACACACATGAACATTACACGCACATACGGATAGACACATAGGCACACATATATGGTTTGCAAAACCATTGTTCTGCATTCCAGAAGCTGTCTTTTCCTGAGACTCTCCCTGCCAGGTCCTCTTTCTCGATTCCTTTTCTCTCCAACCCTCTCACTCCCTGGAAGCCTTGCCTTCGGTGGGAAACCGGAATATTTAAGTTATTCCAGGATGTGGTGCAGAGCCCGAGCCAGACTGGCTGCTGTCTGAATCCTAATGGGCTTCAGTGTGTAACCTCTTCCCTGTGGCTGAATCTGGCCTGTCATGGCTCGAAGTTCGGAATGTGCAGAAGATGCTTCCCCCAAATACCAATTTACAGACCAGAAGGGGAGCCTGGGGCCTTCAGAACTCGGGAAAACAGTGTCTCGTTCCAAGAATTGACAAGCAGTCCGGTTTACAAACTTACAACAACATCCCCTCTCTTCCCTCTCCACTTTCTGAGTAAGATATATTATTTAAAAAAAAATAATAAAAAACCTTGATAAAACTGATGAATAAATCCCTTATTTTTAAAAGTTGGTCAGGGAGAAGAGAAGAAGCCCATCTGTACTCTCCGAAAGCCTCAGAGCACAGGAAAACAACCGGGGAGACAAAACCAAACTGGGATAACCTTCCCCAGACTCCCCGTGGAGTCACCGTCTGTAAGTTTAATTTTCTGGAAGGAAAAAGTGTCTAGATGACGTCCCCTACTTGGGGACACATGCCAGCTCACTGGAGTTATGTCATGTCTCTCCGATTCCTTCAAAGAGAACTGGACATACTCCTGTTCCTCCTCTTCGGCGTCAGCCCTCTGTCCCGGGAACCTAAACTCCAGCCTCCCTGGACCCGTCTCACACTGTCAAACACATTTCTGCATCTTTACTTAGATGTTCCTTCCCAGAACATCTTCCCACTAGCCCAATGGTCCCCTCTCCAAGGCTAGTGTGATACCACCTCCACATAGCCATTCCTAGATTCCTCGGTGGCATGGAATGTGTGACCTCTAGCCTCCCCCGATATCCTGGGTCACATAACTTCCTTTCTTGCATCCATCCAGGAGGAGAAAACTATTACATTTTGCTCTAGGCAGCAGATGGGTTTCTCTGGGGATATGCGCTGTGGCCATTGGCATCTTGTTTTCACGTCCACGTACTGTGAAGAGTTCTATGAAGGAAGGCAGTGTGTGTGATGCCTCCCGTTAGAACCTTGCCTCTGGGTCTAAACCTTTCCAGGTACTCAACGGACTTAGTCAGTAATGCTACTCCAAGCACACAGCCTTTGGACGAACATCACCTCCCCCGTGTGTATCTCCACAAAAGTCGGTGAACTTACCTCAATTCAGCAGCGCCCCAAAGTCCCTGTTCCGTGCAGTGGAACACTTGGCAAGCAAGAATTAACATGCCAGGTTTCAGCATTTGTACACTCAGTTTTGCGCATCGAAAGACACCGACTTTTAATGCTTAGAATCACCATGACCTCCATTTCTGCGTTAAGCCCTTGGCCTCATTAGCATAATAGATGCACACTTCTAGGTGAGGCAGGCCCTGCGTTCTTAAAGCTTTGCATTTCCTAGAAAGTTGCTAGGTAGATAAAGAACGGCACGTTTCACACTCCCGAGTTTGTCTTTTACCCTGGTTTAAGATCCATAGTGGGAGACCTTCCCCACCTCTGACCAGCGACGAGTTTGCCACAGTCTTCCTTTACGTTTCGGAACATGCTAGGCCCGTGGGTTGAGGGAGAAATCCTAGAAAGCTTTCTGAGGTGACAGCCCATCGCCAAAACAGAATTTATAACCGTGTTGCCACGGCAACCAATCTGTCACACTTCGCTTAGCCTAAGAATATTGAAATGCTGGTGATTCTGAGAACAGCCCAAGGAGAGCAGCCAGGTGCAGAGTGTAGGGGCCGCCTGGGGTCACATCCATTTGTCAGCCTCCCATCCACTGCCTGTCTCCCCGTCCCTCTAAATCCCCCGACTTCTTCTCACCATTGTTGTAGTATCATGGGGCTTTCATCCTGCAGCACCCACATGACAGCTCCCTCCCAGGCAAGAATATGTATGTAGTTACTGGGTGTCTGAGAGCTGTGGGGATGCTGGGAGAAGACTTTGAGAGACTAGCATGAGAGTAACTGGCGGTTTTCAGTCACGGCTTATAGTTCTTCAGTGGTAACAGCCCTAGGGTCATGGCCACCAGAGGTCTGAATGGTGGGGTTTGCCTAAAGTTCTAGAAATATCTCTTGCCGAGGGAAAGTGAGCACAAGTGTTATAATACAGCTTTGTAAGACAGAGGCACTCTAAGGCAAGCACAAGGGGCCAGAAGACTCCAAGTGGAGAGAGAAAAGCTAGGTATTTTAGAGAGGACTATGCAGCAAAGAACCTTAAAGAAAAAGAATCTAACCAGTAAGTCTCTGATTTGCTTGTACTTGTCCATGCTAGTCCAAAAAAATAAAAAGTAGTGAAGGGCTAGGGAGGTGGCTCAGTTTGTAAAAGTGCCACACAAGCATGTGGTCCGATTCAGATCCCCCACACTCATGTCCACAGCTGGGCATGGTAGCACAATTGCTTGTAATCCCAGTGCTGGGAGGTAGAGACAAGATGGTCTCTGGGATTCGCTGACCAGCCAGCATAGCTAAAACGGGGAACCTTGGGTCAGTAAGAGACCATGACTCAAAAGGAAAGGTTGGCTGCAGGCTTCCACACACATGTGAACCCACATGTGTGCACAGATGTGCAGCTACACAAAAGACATGCAAAACGTAACGCAGATCCCACTTCCCCTCTTCCCAACTGTTATCATTAAGAACCTTTAATTAATTATAAGAACAGTTTCAAGCTCAGAGCCCACGGACTTCACTCATCCCCAATGGGAATCAGCATAAGAAACAAAGTAGTCGACACACCCAAAAAATACCTACCTTGTTTAAAAAAAAAGGGTACTTTAAGGTTTTTAGAAGCAAAGAAACGACCAGGTTCCATGTTTCCTATTAGCAGAAAGGAATTTTTCTCAGTCCTGTTTTTTACTTTGACCAAGAGCATTCGTTTCTTGTTTATTTGAGTGCTTAGCGTAGGTACATGTGCAGGGGGTGCACATGTGGAGACCAAAAGACAAATGCTAAGCTGGGTCTGTCTTTCTAGCTCGTGGGCCCCAGGGAGCACACTCAGGTTACCAGGCAGGTTCCCTAATCCCTCAAGCCTTCTTGCTGGCCCCTGTAGACTCTTTATAGACACCCAACAACTAGTAAAATGAACTTCCGGCCCTGCTCTGTATCCTCAAGAACTCTCAGCAGGTTGCTTTCTTGCTTTGTCTAACCAGTGGTATATATTTCACTTTGGTATTTCCAAACTATCGTCTGTAAATACTGCATATCTCTAGGTGACACATTTTAAGGCATGACCACCGTACTGCCATCACATTCAAACTGGTAATCACTCAGTGTTAGCTAATACCCCTATGGTTGTCCCACAGATACATCAATGCACTTAGCCTTTGGTATCCCATGGCCCTGCACCAATTCCCTACAGATGCCTAAGTCTGCAGATGTTCAAATCCCTTACGTAAAATGCTGGAGCATACGCGTACAACCTCCGTGCAGTCTCGTGGGTCCAGTCTACATACAGTGTAATGGCACAATGTCAGTGCTATGTAAATACTGGTATTGTTTAGGGAACCATAAACATCATCCAAAAGGCCTGCCCATGTTCCGTGTAGAGGCAGCTTTGTGAGTATTTCTGACCTGTGATGAACGGCTCCATAGATGTGTGTGGAGTTCTGTCATCCTGGCACAGGTCCTGCACACAGTTTATTGAAATCATGAGTGATGCCAGGCCACCACTTGAAGTCATGCCTCAGCTCCCGGGTCTCCCTTTTCCTTTTTTTTTAAAGAAGCAACTGACTGCTTAAGAGAAACTGGGTCTTTCATGTTACAAGATGGCCAAAAGCCCACCTATGACTCAGAAAGGATCTCTCCACAAATGATTATAACCTCCACATAAGTAAAGAACAATGAACTGGAAGCTTAGGAGTTAATTCTCTAATATACACCCTTTGTTCCAGAAATACCCCCAAAGGGATTCAAAATTACTTTGAAGGGCTTGCATCTCATTTTCAAATGAATCCGTGTGACCTGTTTGGGCCAATTTCAACCACACAGAACCCATGGGGCCTGTTAGAATCATCTGGAGCAGAAAAAAAATTTTTTTTCCAATTCAGTTTCAAGTGAAATTCAATCTACATTTAAAAAGCACAAACAAGATAAACAGGTTTTATCCATCTCAGGCCGCAGGGCACATCCATAAAAGTAACCACGATGGGGAAGGGACTTCAGAGCCCTCCTGGGTCTCCAGAGATGATCGCTGCCAAGTCATAAGTAACTTACCTAACTTTCTTCTGACCTGCAGGCATGTTAGGGCGTATGAGAGATGTCAGGGAATTCAGGTGTGTACACATAGGGCTTCCGTGCATTGAGACGCAGCCAAGGAGGTGGAATATCTACGCTGTCCAAACATAACCGAATGTAGACACGCCACAGGTTTGAGAAGGTGACTCAGGACTGCTGTGGCTGAGGACCCAGGAGCTAGTCCGGTGGCAGCACAGGGAACTCTTGATAACACATCCAGACTCTGATCTCTCGGAGAGCTCAGCAAGCCAAGGCTGTGGGATAGAAGAGTTCCCCAGGGCCCAGCACCGGAGAGAAGGCCATAGAGAATTTGCAGCAGGCAGCAGCAATTATGACGAGCTTTTTCTCAGTCGTTTTCTATTAAGTCCTTCTTCCCAGCACCTCTTCTGAACCCTAATTCTCGATACCCCTGACGCATCCATTAGAGAGCTGTTCTAGTTTGCTTTCTGTTGCTGTGATAAATGCTATGACCGCAAGCAACTTGGGGTAGCAGGGATTTAATTGACTTACAGGTTACTCCCCGGGGAAGTCGGGGCAGGAACCTGGAGACCAGAATTGATGCAGAGACTGGAAAGGGATGCTGCATAGTGGCTTGTCCCCAGACTGACATCCAGCTACCTTTCTTGAATAGTCCAGGCCAATCTGATGGAGGCAGCTCTTCCCAGTCTGATGGAGGCAGCTCTTCCCAGTCTGATGGAGGCAGCTCTTCCCAGTCTGATGGAGGCAGCTCTTCATCGGAAGTTGACCTGTCCACACATTCAAGCTGACAACTAAGGTCACACTTCATACAAACTGAAGAAACAAGCACAGACCAGTTCATCACCAGTGAGCCATCATGTTCCACAGCAGGGCTGAACTCAGCCACCAAATTCATGATCTCAGGAACCTTCTTCCTGTGGCTTTCTGTAGAGGTGACTATTTAATACCAGCATCTGAGTTGTCCTCTTCACCCCAGGTCCAACCTTGACTGCGAGACCCTGCAGAGAAGGGTTTTGTTTTTGCCCAGGGCCTCTTTTGAAGTAGGATATGAAGTGCCCAGATTTCCTGTTCTCATTACTCCATTCCTCCGCAAGATGTGAAGTCCTGGGGCCCTCACAGGATCCCTCTGTCACCACAGAGTCTCTTGCTCCATGAAAAACACTCATAGACTTCCAGAATCCACAGTGAGGGGACAAGCATCTTTCCATCCATGACCATCATTATGGAAGGGTGCTTATGACCCCAGAGAAGTAGTCCCGGGAGGCAAACATCAAAGCCATTGGGACTGGCTGGTGGAAAGGTTCTTCTGAGGGGCAATGTTAGATTCGGCTTTCTGCTGCTGAGTTTTACTTTTTGCCTCTGACATGTTAGTGCCTGTGCTCTGACAATCTATCTCTGCCTTCTCCTCAAGATGGGAATGACCTTAAAGGGCCAAGGACTGCTGTCTCTGTGGAGCTGTGGGAGTTCTGTAACACTCCTGGGGAAGCCTCCTTGTATTGATGGATGACAACATTCACACGGACACCAGCTACGACCCGTGGGGAACAGAGCCCACTCTGCCCCCACTCTACCATAGATTTTCTGTTACTCCCAGCCACACGCTATTGATCAGCATAGATTTTCTGTTACTCTCAGCCACATGTATTGATCCCAGGAGGGACCCCCTTCCCCCTCAAGTGGCTCCTTAGAGCATATTTTATGCCTTCTACAGTGGTCCATCATGGTCCAAACTGACTTGAGGTTAAGTCTACAGAAAATAACCTAACACTGCTGGATCCTGAGGGATCTGTAACTTCTTGGTCACGTTTCTTATATTTAAATGTACACAGTCATATGGGGTGGAGGGCGGAGAATATCCTAAGTGGAAATGTAAAAGGTGGGCCTTAGAGGCCTGTAAAATGTCATAAAAGCAAATTAAGGTGCTTGGACAATGGCGGCTGTTAAAAGCACTTGCAACTCCTAGAATCGGTGGTAGCAGCAGTGTCAGGGATCTGACCCCGCCTTCTGCCTTCTTCAGGCATGCACATACGTGTGGCATACACTCACATAGACACTCCCGTGTACACATAAATAAAACTAGCTAAAGTAGAAACTGGGACATTGATGTGACTGCAGGGAGAGGTAGGATTCTTGGGGACACAATGAGAAAATGAGAAAGAGGTTTTGGGTTTTGAAGTGGACAGCGGGAAAAAACATGGAATCAGGGTCTCCTGTACCCCGGACCAAACCTCAAGTTCTCTACGTAGCAGATGACCTTGAACTTCTGATCCTCCTGCCTCCACCTCCCCAGTTGTTAGTGAACATGAGTCATAATGCCCAGGGCTAAGAATGGAACCCAGGGCTTCCACATGCTACGCAAGCACTCTTCCAAGTGAGCCACGTTCCCAACTCTGACGTTCCCATGGCTAGACAGATGTGCATCAGAAAGCAGTTTACAAGCCGAATGCGAGAAATGACATTACTGATGGGCACCTTGCATATTAAAACCATAGCTCCTAAATGCACATAATAGAAGATAATTTCAGATTTCCCCAGTTTTCCATTGTAGCAGAAATAGAATGTGAGGTCAGCCAGTCCACAGACGGCTGGTCCATTTCTACCATGTTGGGCTCCAATTATTTCAGAGAGCAGCTCAGGGCGAGAAAGTGGAAGGCTTGTCTGTGGGACAGCAGGCAGAACATCTTTCAGTTTCTTTTCTATTTGGTGATAAGATGTCATCAGATTTCACTGGGCGTCCCTCAGAAATCACACACGCCCCTCATAAGAGGGATTTAACAGAGTGATGCATAGTACACCATCTCATAGTGTTCTTAAGGAGTGTTCCTTTATGTTCAGTCTTTCTACGGTGGCACTGTAGCAGAGGTGAAGGTTCCTTTAATAGCATGTGTCTGTCGAGTCCTGAGAGTCATTTCCCCTCCTGTCCCTCTAACAGTTTTGTGAGACTGAACTTTCATATTTTAAACTGTTTTCTGCTGAAAATTCTTAGAGTAAACTACCATTTCTCGTAACAGAACTGTGATGGACCCAACCAGGAGAGCCACAAATCCACTCAATCCTATACTGGGTTTTCTCTGTGCAGGAATCCTTAACCTGGAACCCTTACCACCCAAGAGACCTGCAGACCTTCCGGGCTATGTATGTTATTGGCTACTATATTTTTGGAAAAGTCAGTAAGCTTCGTTTTCTACAGCAGTTTTGGGTTTATAGCAAAACTGAAAGGGAAAAGTGGAGACAGTTCTCATAGGTCCCCTGTCTGCATGTACACACGAAGTTCCCCCTAATAGAGGTCCCACACCACATCCATTAAGTTGCTGGTCCTGCCCGAGCATATCCCTACAAGCCAACATCTGTAGTTTGTGCTTGGGCTCACTCTTGGTTTTGTATGTCGTCCCAGTTTCAGCAAATATATAGGCATGGCTTCCAACCCCGAGGACCGTGCTACGTATTTTTACTGACCTCAAACCCCTCCACACTCTAGCAATTCCTTCCCCCTCCCCACTAACCCTGGAAGCTAACAACATCTGGCTTTTCTAGAATGTCAAATAGCACGGGTCAGGTTTTAACAGTTATGAATCTGCTATATGTACCCAAATGGATGTTTTCAATTTATTAGATACCAAGGAGCGTGCTGACGGGCCATCTGGCAAGAGTGTGCTTGTTTTCATAACTAAACGGCTGGCAAAGCAGTTGTACCTTTGTGCATCCCTACCAGCAATGACTTAGCGCATGTGTGGGTCACTGTCTTTACCGGCACTTGTGGGCCAATGCAGTCGATGTGTGGTAACAGCTTATTATTGTTACAGCCTTGAATCCATGACAACATGATGGTGACCATCTTGGTACAGGTTTATTTGCCTCTGGTATGTTTTCTTAATAACTTGTATTTTCAGACCTTCTGTCCATTTTTAAACCAAGCCATTCATTGTTTTCTTATTAATAGGTTTTAAAGGTTGTGTCTTCTAGCTAATTCTTTGAGGGTATGTAGATCACAATTATTTCCTCCAGGTTTGTGTCTTGCCTTGTTTTCCTTCGCATTTTTTGCAAAGAACTTATTTTGATTTTGTTTAAATTTAAATGTAAAGAATAGTTTGTCTGGGGTTGGGGATTTAGCTCAGTGGTAGAGCGCTTGCCTAGCAAGCACAAGGCCCTGGGTTCGGTCCCCAGCTCCGAAAAACAGAAAAAAGAAAAAAAAAAAGAAGGAAAAGAAAAAAAAAGAATAGTTTGTCACCTAGTTTCGCAAATCACACATCTGTGCATCTTTTATTTCCTTTTCTTACTTCATCAGCCCTTCAATGCTTTTTAGGCTATATTCATGGTGCAAAATAATGGATTTCATTTTAATCTGATACCATGCACTTTTCTCCTGCCTCCTGTTAACTCAACCACTTCCCCTGACTTTTAAGTCTTATCTTTTTAAAGGGCAAAGCCACATATGAGATGAAACATATTGTTTGCAGTTATGAGCCTGACTTAATTCATTTAACGTGGTGATCTGCTATTCCGTTTATTTTCCTGGAAATGATGCAATGCCTGAAGGATACTATGTTGCACATATGTACAACAGCCTGTGAGTGGATGTGCGTGCTCATGCATGTGTGTGCATGCACACATGCATATGCACACACATGCATGTGCAAAACATGCACTTAGTACATATAACCAGATTCACAACTGTTAAAACCTGAGCCATTCTATTTGACATTTTAGAAAATCCAATGGTTATTAGGGGTGTGTGTGTGTGTGTGTGTGTGTGTGTGTGTGTGTGTACGTTTTAAAGGTTGTGCGTATACACACACACACACACACTACACACACACACACACAAACCATCATAGATACACACACATATAATACCTATGATGGTTTATATATGTTCCACCCAGGGAATGGCATGATTAGAAGGTATGGCCCTGTTGGAGTAGTTTTGGCCTTGTTGGAATAGGTGTGTCACTGTGGGCATAGGCTTTAAAACACTCCTCCTAGTTGCCTGGAAGTCACTATTCTGCTAGCAGCTTTCAGATGAAGATGTAGAACTCTCAGCTCCCCCTGCACCATTCTGCCTGGATTCTGCCATGTTCCTTCCTGATGATAATGGACTGAACCTCTGAACCTGTAAGCCAGCTCCATTTAAATGTCCTTATAAGAGTTGCCTTGGTCAAGGTGTCTGTTCCCAGCAGTAAGACCCTAACTAAGACAATATCTCATACCATATTTTCTTTATTCATCTTTTGATGGTATCCATCATCTAATCCCTTGGCTGCCTTGGGAAACTGCTATAGTAAATATGGATGTCAAATACCTGTTGCATTGCTACCTGGGTTCTTTCTGATATATAGGAATGTCATAGCTGGATCATAGGGTAGCTACACCAGTTTGCATTTTCACTAGCAGCGTGTAAAGGTTCTTCCCTCTCACGCAGCACTCTCACATCCTTGTGAACACTTGCTGCTCCTTTCTTGGTGATTTCTTCATGGTCCTCATTCATTGCAACTGGAATAAAGTGAAACTTCAATGTCATTTTGATTTACATTTATTTCCTTTGATGGATAAGGACATTGAACATTTTCACGCATTTATTGGTGAGATGTGTAGTCTTTGATAACTGCCTATTTACTCATTGGATTACTTGGGACTGTGGTGGTTTGGATAGGAATGGCTCCCATAGATTCATATGTTTGAATGCTTGCTCACTAGGGGAGTGGTGCTATGTGACAGGAGTTAGCAGGTGTGGCCTTGTTAGAGGGAGTGTGGGGGTGGGCTTTGAGGTTCTGCCTGCTCACTGCAATTCCAGATACAGAATTCTCAGCTTCTTCTCCACACCATGTCTGCTTACATGCCACAATCCTCAAGTCTGAACTTTACAAGGTGTGGTGGTCTGAATGAAAATGACCGCCATAGGCTTTTGGGAGTGACACTAATAGGAGGTGTGGCATTGTTGGAGAGTGTGTGTCACTGGGGGTGAGCTTTGAAGTTTCAAATGTTCAAATCAGGCCCACCCAGAGTTGCTCTCTTCCTGTTGCCTGTCAATCCAGATGTAGAACTGCTTCTCCAGCACCAGGTCTGCCTGACGCTGCCATGCTTCCTGCTATGATAAAAATAGACCTAACCTCTGAAATTGTAGGCAAACCCAGGGAAAATGTTTTCCTTTTTAAGAGTTGCTTTAGTCATGGTATCTTTTCACAGCATTAGAAACCCTAACTAAGACACAAGATTAAAGGCATACACCAGGTCAGGTCCTATGTGTTAACTTCCATTCTTTCTTCTAATTTGTCTGCTAATCCATACTTTCTGTGATCTTAGTCTAAGCAAGTCATGTGATTCCATTTTCTTTCTTTGCACATAAATTACAAGTTGCAGTTTCTAATAACATTATAATGGTTCACAGGTATGAGGGCATCAGAACAAAATAGTCCTCATGCCCATCTCTTGTATTACTACCATTATTAATTTCACTGTACCAAACACACACACATACACATACGTGCACACATAAGTGCACACACACATGTGCACATACATGTGTCTACACACTCACACATATGCACACTCACACACATGCATGAACACACAAACGTGTGCACACACATGCACTCATGCACATGTGTGTGTGCACACATACTCATATGCATACTCATACACATGCACATACACACCTATGTGCACACTTACATGCACACACATGCACACACATTTATGTGTACATTTACATGCACTCTTGTACATGCATGTGTGCATGCACATGCACATACACAGCACACACACACACACACACACACACACACACACACACCCTGAGGACATGAACAGGACCAAAGCCTTCACCTCCACTAACTCCTCTGTGTCCTTCCTTCAAGTTACAAGTTTCTTTCCTATGTATTCTGAGCAATTTATTTTCCCTTCATTTTGAAGGATAATCCCACAAGTTAGAGAATCCTAATTTGTTGCTTCTCTCCTGTGTTAAATGTGCCCACCCACTCTCTCCTTCCTGTCTCCTGTTTTGAGAAGGTGACATTCTTTTGCGGGGAGAGTAAGCCTGGCTAAGATACTTTGATTTTCTGAAATTTGACTATAATACTCCCAGGTGTGGTGTTTTGGCATTCATCCCGTCTGATGCTGCCCGCACTTCCTGGGTCTGTGGCTTGGTGATTAACGGGAAATATTCTGGGGTAATTGCTTTCAATATTTTTCTGTATTCCTGCTCTTATTATTTTCCTTCTGGTGTCCTCTTGCTTACATTTTATAGTTATTCATGGGTCCTGTGCTTGCTCCACCATCTCCAGTCATTTTCCCCCTTGCTTTTAGTTTTGGCAGCATCCACTGCCTTCTTTCCTTACAACCAATGTACCAGTGACTGCATGGAAGGCATCCCTTTATCTCCATTAGTTCTCTTCACCTCTATCATTGGGAGGCAGGCTTCACGCTATACCTCTAGCTGGCCTGGAGCTCACAAAACCCTCCTCCTCATCCCTCATCCCCCTCACCCCCCTCATCCCTCATCCCCCCCTCATCCTCCATCATCCTGGGACACCTGCCCTGGTCTCTACTATTTATTTCAGATTCTTTGTTTCTGCCTATTTATTCCATCCACCTCTTCTTAAATATCATCTGATTTTTTCACTACAGCATATTAATTATGGTTATTAAAAATTCCTGTTCAAAAGCCAACATTCTTGCCATATCAGATTCTCATTGTGATGTGTGTTGACATTTTTCTAGCTGTATTTTTCTTCAACTTTTGTTGTGCTGGGCAGGTTTTTGTTGAAATGCTGTCATAGGTAAAAGAAACCGTGGTACCACACAGGCCATAGTGATGAATAGTGATCAGGCAACACTTTATGAGAAGCAATATTGGGCCTCAGTCTTTTAGAGAGCTTGTGACCTTCACACACACACACACACACACACACACACACACACACACACATGCATACATACACACACACGCACACACATATGCATACATACACACACACAAACACTCACACACATGCATACACACACACATGCATGCACACACACACACACTTTCCAGCAAAACGGAGCAAGAGAGAACATGTTTGATCTACAGTATATGCCTATAAGAACATAAATAATAATTTTCTTTATTCCCCATGTCAGAACCACAGGGATCTTTATTTCAGTATTCATTCTGATGACCTGAAAGTAAACTAACAAAATCACTGTGGAAAAGTGCCCTGCGACTGGCCCCTGGGATTTTTGACCCTTAAACATGTGTGTTCTTTCCGATTGGCACTTTGCCAACTAGAGTGCAGCCATTCTGACCCTAATGCTGGCTTTCGTCCATGTGTTCACTCTAGTGAGTTATGTCTCTTGTATCCCACTTATCTCTTTTCTCCAATTTGGGCTGCGATTGTTTGGCCTGTGACCTCTGGTAGATTCCAGAAGAGTTCTTGAATTTAAGGCATTTTCCCCTCAGTCCTTTATTTGTTGTTTGAGTAAAATAATAACTTCTAATCTACATGATGGACTAAGAAAATGGCATTTCTGTGTAAAGATGTGGTATCTATGAATGGGCCACATCCAAATTAGACTCACTGGTTAGATGCATTTAATGTGTTTGGTGGACATGCAGAGCACTCGCTCACACAGACTTCGGAGGCATTTTTCTCAGATGTCTTTAGATTGTGTCAAGTTGACCTAAAACTAGCCAGCACATAACCTATAATTATTCTGAAAAGGGGTGTATAGTTTCAACAGAGTCTGAAAGAGCTCCAGGGTAGAGACAATGTTAAAAAGCCAGTAGGATGGGAGTAGAGTATGGTACCCATCTGATGGGTGTCTGCCCTGCTATGGGAGGACATGTTTATTAACCATATCCAAATGAAAGACCAACCTCCCCTGTCCCCTTGGATTGGGTGCTCTTCTGATGGCCTTGCAAATTTGCCTGCAGGATTTCAGGTAGGCTGAGGCATCAAGAGTCCATTATCCTTGGTCATTGCCCATACATTCTCTCCTTCCCACATGTTGCCCATCCTTTTTCTTCCCTCCCTGTGGTGGTTTAAATATGCTTGACACCCCAGTCAAATGTTCTCTTACATTGTTATGTTTTTACTCCATGTCTTAGTTAGGGGTTTTTGCTGTGAAGAGAGACCATGACCAAGACAACTCTTATAAAGGCAGCCATTTAATTGGGGCTGGCTTATAGTTTCAGAGGTTTAGTCCATTGTCATCATGGCAGGATGCATAGGAACATGTAGGCAGGCATGGTGCTGGAGATGCTGAGTTCTGCATCTTGATCCAAAGGCACACAGGAGCAGACTGACTCCAATGTGGCTAGGAAGAGGGTCTCAAAGTACACAGTGACACACTTCCTCCAACAAGGCCACACCTACTGCAGCAAGGCCACACCTACTGCAGCAAGGCCACACCTCCTCCAGCAAGGCCACACCTCCTCCAGCAAGGCCACATATCCTCATACTGCTACTCCTTGTTGGCCAAGCATTCAAACACATGGTCTATGGAGGCCAAACTTATTCAAACCACCACACTCAGTCTCCCCAAATTCCTGGGACTTGCAGTACACAAGGTGAGTCTCCATGCGTCTTCAACCTGCCTGAAGCACGCGTCTTCCATCTACCTCCTTAAGAAATGCCTGGCTCTTTTCAACGCAGGGCTGGGAGGAAGAGTTAACATTTTCCTTCTCCAACAACAGCATTTTTTATTTAATTCCTCCACCCACATAAGTATGAGCTCTGGGACCCAGTCCATCTGTTTGTATGACCAGCTACACCTCTTCATTTTGTCCTGTGATGGCCTTCTGATCAGCAGCCCACACTTGTGAACGTTCTTATCATCCGGGCTCCATATTTTTCTCTCCCACCTTTGCATCCTGGTGATACTGACACAGCAACCATATGGATGGTGTACCAAGATCTCATCTCCAGTGACCTTCAATGGCACCAATGCTGTTTGTGTGTTAATTCCTGCAGGCAATTAATCACTTCACACATTCTTGATGTGCCTTTCTAGAGGCAGTGTGGTGTAGAAAGAAGAGGGTGGGGTTTGACGTTAGCACACCTAGGTACATAAGTCCAAGAAGTCAAGGACTAGCTGGGGAACCATGCACAGGTTTACTTGGTTGTTCTAGGCCCCTAAGTTGTAAGTCTTATCTTAATATTATTGTGAGAGTTGGCTGAACCATACATGCAAAGCATCCAGCATAGTGTTTGAACACAAAGGAGTAAAATACTCCATCTTTCCAGATCACCTATCCATCACTTTCACTGATGTGTTAACCTGAGGGTTCTAGACTCCTGACAGGTTCTGTGTCCAGCCAAAATGTCTTTTATTGTGTTTGTTTGCAGAACAAATCAATGATGTGTTTTCCCTCCCTTTCAGTTCCACCAATACACTAGTACACACCTAACTAGAGATCTATCTTCCATCCTACCACTCCAGTGTCCCCTTTGCTTATCTCTGTCAATTCCCTGTCCCGTTCCTTGCCACAATCTTGTCTGTCCTTTAACTTATCCCTTTTCCTGCTACCATTTTTCTACAGTCTTGCAAAGAGACCTTTGATTCTTATTGTGTACAAAAATAAAGAGGCTCCCAGGTAAAAAACCTCAACTTTTCTCCCTACTCCATAGATGTATCTGCAGCCTGTACTCTTCATTCGATGGAGAAGAAGCTCCCCTCTTTTGAGTTAGGCAAGTTCTTGCCCCTGTCCAACTTCAGTCCAGCTTGAAGCATAACGAAAAAGGAAGAACCATGTTCTGTCAAAGGTGTTGTTCGTGCGTAAGGGTTGGTAGAGGTGGCTTGAGTTTGCCTCAATGCCAGCTGACCTGCATGAATCAGCTAGAACCTCTGAAGAGAGCAGCCTCACTCCCATTGGGAACCAAATAGAAAAATGGAACCATGGTTCTAATAAAGTCATCATGATGCCTTACAGAGTAATGGAGTCAAAGCCTTGTCAATCCCCTCAAGAAAAACCAAACCAGCCTTTAATCCCAGCTCTAGAGTAGCCAGTGCAGAACGCCTGCAAAGAGTTCAAAGGAGACTTAGTCATGTAGCAAGAATCTGACTTTTTTTTAAATCCTTTTTATAATCATAATGTATTTATTACAAGTAATGGTTTCTTACCAGTTCTACAATTTTCCTAGACATAGTTGTTAAGTATTTATTCATCAAAGGGATTAGAGGACTTAAAGGAAGCAGAGATGGGCAGATAGATGGGTGAAATGCCCACTCCAGGGCCTTTTCCCTTTCTAACTGGAGTCCTGTGTTTCCGTAGATCCGAATGTCTGAAACAGGTTCATTTTCCAACAAAGCACGGAACTCTGACGGTGGACATTTTACTTAAAAAAGAAAATGACTCTTAAGTTTGTCAGACTATTTCAGGTATGGAGTCTTATCCCCAACACACACACACACACACACACACACACACACACACACACACACACACACACACACATACATCCTCAAAGAGAAAGGGCATCTGGGAAAAGGAAAGTCGAAAGGTCTTCTTTCCCCATATGCTGAGTTTTCCTTTTCTCCTGGGAATGTGACTTCATCATTGGAAAATGCAACGTGGGGACGGCTGCTGACTAGACTACAACAGAAGGATCTGGAAGGATGCCAGTCACAATCCTGTGAGAGCTACCCTGAGCAAAGCTCATACCGTGGAAAAGCTCAGATGTTGCACCAGTGAAATCCAGGGGCGGTTTCTATAGAAATGGCCTTGGGGGTTACAATGGTCTCCTCGTCAAATGAGGGGAATCAGGCTGGAGATTTACTAGAAAGAAAAGGTAAATTAGATGCAACATCTGGTGCATCCGAACCCAGACCTCAACTTGATCTAGTTCAGTTGCACGACTGCCTGGTGTTTAGTCTCATGTGCCTTGCCTCTGAATGTAGCCAAGTTCACTTTCTGTATTCGTTGTAAGGAATACACTAAGTGATAGATAAGCCTACAAGGTGAGCTGTTTGCTTCTCCTCCTTCTCTTCTGTCTGTAAGACTTTCAAACAAGTAACGGGTTCTCTCGTTGAAGTAATTGGCCAAAGAAACAGACTATGGCTTTATCAAAATTATTGTGTCTTTTATTGTTTAAGGAAACAGATCCCTCTCTACAACTAAATAGCGAGTGTATTTGCCTATGAACTTTATCAGATTAAGTATTGTCTCACAGTAACCTCTGAACCTATTTTAATCAAATGTCTTAAAGCATTCAGCACTTTGACCACTTCCCCAAATCAAACTCTAAATTAAAACCATTTGACCTCATTATTAGCTTTGAGAGTTTCCCAATGGTCCTCTAGAATATCTTGAAAAGTGGTGCACTCTCTGTCTGTCTGTCTCTCTGTCTCCACCTCTCTGTCCCCACCTCTCCATCCCTATTCCTGTCCCCATCCCCGTCTCCCTCTCCCTCTAAGTGGCACATGCCTATAATCTTACCAGCTGGGAGGTTGTAGCAGGAAAATCAGGAACTCAAATTTATTCTTTGCTAAACAGAGTTAGAGGCTAGGCTGGGGTACATCAAACCTTGTCTTAATTAAGTTTATCAATTATTTGAAAGAAATATTAAGAGTAAGTTTATTGAATGTTAAGTCACTATATGAGCATGTCATAAATGTCTCCTGTAAAGTGCACAGCATTCTTAGAATGATGTTAACATCCGTGGTTTAGTTATTTTCTTAATTAGGGTTATCAATTGCTGTGGTAAAACATCGTGACCAAAGCAACTGGGGAAGGAAAGTGCTGGCTGCAGCTTACAGCTTGGAGTCTGTCACCTAAGGAAGCCAGGGCAGGAACTGACAGAGCAGGGGAACGCTGTTTTCTAGCTTATTCAGCCTCCCTTTTTCTAATACCCTCAACCACCAGCCCAGAGATAGCACTGTGAACCGTGAGCTGGTCCTTCCTGCACCAATCAAAAAAAATATACCACTGGCTTGCCCATAAGCTAATCTGGTGGAGACATTTTCTCAGTTGAGGTCCCCTCTTCCCAAGTTTTACATCGATTTGCGTCGTCAAATCGATGTAAAACTATCCAGGACAGTCATTATCTTAGAATATTATCATGCAAATAGTGAGATTTCCATTTCACTTGGTATAATGGGTTTGCAACCAACATAATTTTAAGTGCTTTTTGTTATGCCTGTGCTTTTCTGACAGATACCGCAGCAACGACACAGCACACATGTGATATCCATGGGCAGGAACAAGTTACTTATATTTCTTGAAACGTGAAGATCAGTTTCCAGAACTCTAATGAAGAATACCACTGCAATAAATGTCATCATGTATTATCTTAAGCGGATGATAAACCCATTTTATAATTAACACTGTGCACCTCCTGATGTAGAGCGGCAAATTTGCACTTAGTGTGGCATAAGTCAGCATTGAGCCTAGATTTACAAAGGGTCAAGGTCTTAGGGCTTCTATTGTTGTGACCAAGCACCAGGACCAAAAAGCAAGTTGGGGAGGAAAAGGGTTTATTTGGCTTACACTTGTACATAGCTGTTCATTTTTAAAGGAAGTCAGGACAGGAACACACAGGGCAGGAACCTGGAGGCAGGTACTGATGCAGAGGCCATGGAGGAGTGCTGCCTACTGGCTTGCCTCCCCTGGCTTGCTCAGCCTGATTTCTAATAGAACCCAGGATCACCAGCCCAGGGATGGCACCACTCACTATGGGCTGGGCCCTTCCTCATTGATCAGTTATTGATAAAATACCCTACAGCTGGATCTCATGGAGGCATTTCCTTAAATGAGACTCCTTCTTCTCTGTTAACTCTAGCTTGTGTCAAGATGACACACAAAACCAGCCAGTACGACCATCCACTGAAGACAACCAGCCTTTTCATGACATTGAACCTGGAGGTTGGATCTCTTAGAAACCAGAGAAAGATGGCCCTTCCACCATCTTTAAAAAGAACTCAGACCCAATTCTTCTCACCATTTAGACTGTGACTGCTACAAAGCTTGAGAAAGTCTTCAAATCATTGACCAGCTTCGTCTCTCAAGAAAGTCCAGATTCTCTGAAGTGTGCTCCATTAAGAGCCTCGAGGTAAAGCTGAGGAGGAGGGAGATTTCCCAGAAAGCCAACATCATCCCACATCGCCAGCATCATAACTTCTCACACACGAAACACTTGGTCTGGTCCTCTCCCTTTGTGCTGTATTGTTTCGTTTTTATTGTGTGGCAAGATAATGGCAAGCAGTTGGGTTTCCTTAGATGTTATGTTAAGCTCAAATCTTACCTATGGTCAGGAGCACATATTTTGCCCCATAAGAAAGGGAATGCGAAAACTGGTGAGAGGTTTCTGAAGACACAGTGAGCTGAGGGGTTTCCGACAGTATTGGTCCATGTTGCATTGATTAACTGTGCTGCACCATGCAACAGAGCCCTGTGCATTCTGTCACACCAGCAATGAACACTCCTGCAGCCATGCACACAAGGCCTTGTGCATGCTGTCATAGCAGCAATGAACACTTCTAAAACACATTGGCTCAGATTTAAGACTGCTACACAATTTTAGGAACCATTTAATTTTTCTTTTTCCCACTAATTTACATCCTGACTGCAGCTCCCTCCCCTCAACTTTTCTATTCTTATACAATCATTATGATTTGTTACAGGAAATAAAGACTAATATTTTCCTGTGGCTGTTCCTTAGTATGTAAGGATCAAAGTAGTTTATCTGTAGTTTGTATTATTTTAGGATGTATACGTTTAAATACTTGAGTTTCACAAACAAAAAAAATGTTAACTGAAATTTGGCTGGTCTCGTGTGTCAACTTGACACCAGCTGGAGTTATTACAGAGAAAGGAGCCTCCCTTGAGGAAATGCCTCCATGAGATCCAGCTGTAAGACGTTTTCTCAATTAGTGATCAGTGTGGGAGAACCTAACCCATTGTGAGTGGTGCCGTCCCTGGGCTGGTAGTGCTGGGTTCTATAAGAAGCAAGCTGAGCAAGCCAGGGGAAGCAATTCAGTAAGTTACATCCCCCCATGTCCTCTACATCAGCTCCTGCCTCCAAGTTCTTGCCCTGTGTGAGTTCCTGTCCTGGCTTCCTTCAGAAAATGAACAGCAATATGGAAGTGTAAGCTGAATAAACCCTTTCCTCCCCAACTTGCTTTTTGGTCACGATGTCCTTGTGCAGGAATAGAAACCCTGACTAAGACAGCTCGGGGTTAGGAAAAAATTCCCAGTGATTTCTGAAATGGCCTTGAACATAGCTCTGTCATTTCATACTGTTGGTTTTATATAAAGTGCCATTCTTGGCACTGATGACTATAAAATCAAAATTATGATCAACCCTGATAAATCTACATGTGTGTCAAAGAGTTGGGGGTTGCTGGATTTTTCGTTTTGGGACAGGGTCTTACTATAATACAGTGCCCTTTTTCCCAGAACTCATAAAGATCTGCCTGCCTACAACTCTCCTAAGGGTTGGAATTAAATACTTTAATAATTTATTTATTTACATATAATTTAAATAATTAAACCTGTCTGTAGGTATAAGGAGACATTTGATTTGTGCTCATCTTTATATATCTATATTCCCAGGGTCATAATAAAAATGCAGGAAAGCCTACTGCTCATGTCACCGATAATCCAAGCGTGACTCAGATTCCTCAACTGGGTCTCTTTACAGAGTTAGTCTTCTAGATTTACATGCTGATTCCTTGTTGAAATTTAACAGTAGCAAAACCTATACCGAAGGCTTGATAATTGTGCTCCAAACTGATGAAGAAAACCAGCAGAGAAAGTAACCCAACCATCTACAGACAAGTGCATTAGCCTCAGTCTTTGCTGTTAATGGCCTCTAGCCATGCAGTAATTTGCTAGTGAATGCTGGGTAGACACTAGTCTGGCTGCCTTACTGGTGACCCCTAACATAGAAAGCATTTCAAAGAGATTGTTGTTAGTGTCCATCTAGGAGGTATTTTTATCTATGCAAGATTTATCAGCCAACACTTGTTCTGGCAACTCCTCAGTGAATGAGGGAGAGGAGAGGTCAATGTAGATGGGGGAATTTCATGTCATTGCCCTCCTAAAAGCCCTTGAAATAATCTCCCTGCTGCACCCTATCTCCCCTAGTGTCTGGAGAGCTTGTACACAGACAGTCCCTGTGCACCAAATGTTAGAAAACACAAGAGGAGGCCGTCCGATCATTCAGCTGACTTTGCATCCCAACTTGCAGAATCTGTACAGAAATCAAACAGGTCCATTAGGATGGGGATGGAGAAGCCCTGGTGACCAACATCTCAGTCAACCTCTCAAGACTGAGAGACAAACCAAAGGAACTTAAAATGCAGTGACTGATAAAATTCTTAAATAACAAATGATAGACTTTGATAACAAATAGGCTAGTGTCAGCCAATCACAGAGAGCCAACCAATCACAGACAAATGCCTACCAGAAGCCAATCAGGTGACTTCTCTTCTTTGCTTCCTGTTCTATTAAGGCTCACTGCTAACACTGCTGGGTGGTGGACCGTTGACCTCCTCAGGTCCCCAGTGCTGCCCTAACCACGAATCATTCATTGCTCAAATCAAGTTGTTCAATTTGTGAACAAATACTACATACACATCGCCATGGTTCCAAGACTCAAACTCCCTCTGTAATGGTTTCATGGTAGGATTTTCCCTTTTCCATTCTGCCAGCTTCTTGTTTCCCCTCAGCATATGCACTGCTTGGGCTGGATCAACTTACTCCGTCTTCCACTACCACAAAGCTCCACTTTCCAGTAGGCTATGTATTGACATCACCCACCACACACTAACATCCACCCACTGCCACCCTCCTCCCCTATTAGGATAAGAAAGGACAGAAGCCATATGAAAGAAGGCAAATGGCACAGAAATCTCAACAGAACACCAAAGACAGAGGCCACATCTCTTATGTGGAATCTCTCTGATTTCTACTTTCAAATCTTACTTTCTGTCAGCCAGAAATTCTGCCTCTTGACCCCCAGTTTCCAAAAGAACAGCAAGTCCTGCCTCCTGTCCAGTTTCTCATGCGCCTGGCGTACGGTTAAAGACATGCCGAGTTCCAGGTGTTGGGAGGGATTGTTTAGCTTGTGAAGGGAGCTTTGTCAAGTGTTTGGTAAATAGGATTTAGAATCGAGTCTCCAACAAGCAGAATGTATAATGTGTTTCCTCAAGCTTATGCTTGTGCTGGTAACACTCTTCGTCATCTGCCTGTATCTCCACAACAAACTTTCTATGGACATCTGCCACTGGATGCTAGAAGTCCATGGGGTCTGGCATTAGTATCCCACTCTATAATGAAACTTAGCCTTACCATCTATGGCATCATATGCTTAAATAACCTATAATTCCCATGTGATCAAGAGCCCCAATCTGTGACTTGTTTTGTTTGGAGATTGACAAAGAACTCAGAACGTGCCTGAGTAGATTAAGACAGGTTCATGAGTCTGTGGATTGTAGCGTGGTTATTCTGTACTTTAGGACTAACATCCATTTAAAAGTGAGTACAACCCACAGACCCCAAGAGGCTGAGTAACAAGGAGGGCCCAGGTCTGGATGCTTGAATCTCATCGAGAAGGGGAAATAGATTAGACATCAGGGGTGGGTGGAAGCGAGGGGACTGAGTGGTAGAGGGGGATAGGAACAGTAGGGATGAGGTGGGGTGAGGGTGGAAAGAGAGAGTACTGGAAGAGACAACTGAATTAGGGAGAGAGGCATCTCTGGGACTAGCTAAAAACTGAGGACAATGGAAACAGGAATCTATAAGGGTGACCCTGGCTAAGACTCCTAGCAATGGGGTATATGGGACCTGAACTGGCCATCTCTTGTAACCAGGCTTCCAATGGAGGGAGTGGGACACCAACACAGCCACAAAACCCACAATTTGTCCTGACTAAAAGATATGCCAGGGTAAAAGATGGAGCATAATTTGAGGGAAGAGCCAACCAATGCCTGGCCCATGAGACCCATGCCATGAGCTAGAGCCTACCCCTGACACTATTAATGATATTCTGTTATATTTGCAGACAGGTAGGAGCCTAGCATAACTGCCATCACAGAGGCTTCATTCAGCAACTGATGGAAACAGATGCAGAGAGCCCAGCCCTTAAGTTCCTGCTTTTAAGCTATAGGGGTATCTGGGAAGCATCTAGCCCATGAGTGGATCTCCTAAGGAGGGCTACTGTTTAGCTAAATTACTAAAAAAGCCCAGCATCACTGCTGGTGGTTCGTGATGAGCCCTCCCGCTCTTCATGGCAATCCGAAGAGAGCTACGTAGTAAGTGCATGGTTACCAAGAATACAGACCTGCCTTGAGCTAGGTGGCCATGGGTGTTACGGCCAGGGGACGTAAAGTAGAAGTGTCATGGACAGTTTTGGGAACTGCAGACCTTGGTCATGCCTATAGTGGAGCATGAGGCCCTGGGTTCAACACCAGTGTGGCAAAATTGAAATGCAAACAAATGCCCGTGCCAGAACAAAATAAGGCCAAAGTCATACAGGCTGGAATGATTCTCATTGAGCATTCTGTGTTACCTTAGCAACTGAACTGCCCTAAGTAGCTAGAGGCAACCGATGGAATGTACGCTCATAGGAAGGAAGCGTTGACCCAGTGTTCACCTTTCAACTTCTAGAATATTCTCTGTCAAAAAGTAGGTCCTCATAAAGATTAAAGGAATGAATCATGGCAACCCTAATATTCAATATTATTATTGAAATATTATTTCTCACACTGTTTAACAAAAGAATGGTACGTTCTGAAAAATGAATTGATAGGCAATTTCACTGTGGTATCAGCATTGTAGAGGAAGCTTACACAAGGCTAGAGGAGCTAGCCTTCTCTACAACAGGCTACATGGCACGTGACATTACACGTATGGTCCATCGTGAACCAAAGTATCATTGTGTAGCATGCGGCCTTATTTACAGACATAGACAAGATATCTAACACTACAAAGAAATCACATTTCACTATGGTGTAGCCCATGTGTTCACCAAACTTGCAGAGCTAGTTACAAACCAGATTGAGATCACATGCATAAAAACACCAAAACAATACATCTACCTCTAAGCAGGAAATGTTTTGATAATATGTCACCTAGAAATAATATATTATCCTAGACAGGTCTAGGATGTCTTTCCTATCACAGTTTGCCCATTCCTTTCTCCCAACACCTTCCTCTTCATTCTCACCATATTTCCAGTTTCCTTTATCTTTGCTAGTTTGAGACAGGGTCTGTCTTATTTCAAACCATGACATTCTACTCCCTGGCCCCCACAGGCTTGTTCAAACACATGAGCCTATGGGGGCCATACCTAGACATAGCATAATAAAAAAGCACATTTAGTCCAACACTCAAAGTCCCCATAGTCTAGAGAAGTCTCAACAATGTTAAAAACCCAAAGTTCAAAGTCTCTTTGAACTTGTGAGATTCTTCCAATCAATTAACTGTAATCCCCAGAGCAAGACAGGAAACCAACTGGGCAAACTCCAAACTCTGCATCTCCATGTCTAATGTCAAAGAGGTCTTCAGATCTCCAACCCCTTTTTTGTCTTTGTTGACTACAACAACCTTAGTTCTCCTGGTCAGATTCCACTCCCTGTTAGCAGCTTTCCTCAGCAGATATCACACAGCTCTGGCATCTTGGAGTCTTCAAGGCAACTTCAGCAGTTACAGGTTCTTGTTCCAATGTCTGGGATCCACACATGATCTTCTGGGCTCCTCCAAAGGGCTGGCATCACTTCTCCAGCTCTGCCCTCTGTAGCACTCTAGGCTTTTGTTGACTCCATTCCACTGTTGCTGCTGTTCTTAGGGGTCATCCCATGGTGCTAGCATCTCCAATATGCCGGGGTCTTCTGCTGCAAGTAGAATTCACCAATAGCCTCTCATAAGCTCTCTTCATGGTGCCAAGCTGACCCCTGCCATCCTGGGCCCTTCAGTCCTGGGCTGTCGACTGCAACTGAGGCTGCACCATCACCCATGACCTTCCATGGCCTCTCACAGTGTTGAGCCTCAGCTTCTCTCCATGACCCCTTCATACCTTCAAAACCAGTACCACCTGGGTGACTCTTACACATTACCAAGTACAGCTGCAGCACGAGGTACAACCTTGGCTATCTCTGAAACACAGCTGCTTTGTACTCTCAGAAAACAGTTCTAAGAAAATTTCACCTCAGACATGCTGGTCTCTTCTTAATCACTACCAATTTCTTAGCTCCAGCTGACCAGCATCAATTGTCCAAGTAGTGTCCTTCTCCTCTTGACTGTAAAGCCAGAGCTAAGTGGCCAACGTTGCTGAGTTCTGCTCCTGCTGGGGTTGAAACTTGGCCCCTTGTTCTACTACATCATCACCAGCTTTCTGCTTTCCAACTCCTCCACTGCCTAAGCTTGGCTGTCCTGGAACTTGCTCTTTAGACTGACTTTAAACTCAGAGATCTGCATACCTGTCTCCCAAATGGTCCACCACATCTGGATTTAAGTCTTTCTCTACTTGGAACTTACTCTGTACCAGGCTGACCTTGAACTCAGAGATCTGCTTGCCTTTGCCTCCTGAGATTAAAGACTTGAACTACCATGCCTGGACCTGGATTTATCTAGGTGAGATCTTGCCCCAAGGTCACTACTCACTTAATTCAATTTAATATCCTCGAACACAAGATTCAGCTCCATTTCACTTCTTAGTGCTCCTTTAATACTTGAGCCATATAATTTATATTTTTCCTTTCTCAACTTGCTACACTTGTTCAAAATTCTCTTCATTAGACTTGACCAGAGAACAAAGTCTCTGCCAGGCTCTTTTGAGACTTCCTTTGTCAGTGCAATTAATATAAATCTCTTTACCTCAGCCTCAGGTAGACTCTTCTGAAGAGGGCAAAAAGCAGCCACATTCTTTACCAAAACACCACAGAAACAGTCTCTAGTCCACAAACTGAAATTCTTCTCCTCTGAAACCTCCTGGGCCAGGTCTGCACAGTTCAAATCACTCTGAGCAACAAAGTCTTCCATATTCCCACTAGGATGACCCATTAAGCTCGACTTAAATGCATTCCACTGCGGTACAAATCCAAAACCCCAAATCCACATTCTTCACAGCAATACCCCAGAGTCCCTGGTACCAATTTCTGTCTTAGCCATGCTTTTACTGCTGTGAACAGATACCATGACCAAGACAACTCTTATAAAGGATGACATTTAATTTGGGCTAGCTTACAGGTTCAGAGGTTCAGTCAGTTATCATCAAAGAAGGCATAGCACAGGAAATGCTGAGAGTCCTACATCTTCATCCAAAAGAGACTATTAGAGAAGACTGGCTTCTAGGCAGCTAGGACGAGCAAGAGTCTTAAAGTCCATGCCCACGGTGACACACCTACTCCAACAAGGCCACACCTCCAACAGTGCCACTCCCTAGGCAAAGCATATTCAAACCAAGACAGGGTCTGACATGGCCCAGTCTGGCCTCAGACTCACTAAGTAGCTGAAACTGGCCTTGAACTCCTGATGCTTTTGACTCTACCTGCTAAGTAATGGAATACAACTTAGGTTCCTATCTGTTGGGTTTTAATATGAAATGTCCTGCTTGGCCTCCTTTTTTAAATGCTTCACGTGAGATCAATGGAGGTTCTGGAAATGGAGGTTCTGGAAACTTTAGTATGCAGGACCAACTTGAAGGAGGAAGGCCATGGGGTGGGTGCAGGAGGATCTCTTGACCCTGACTCTTTCCAGTTGCCCTCTGCCTCCTGTCCTCCATGAAGTGAATAGCTCCTCTTGGCTATTTGCTCTCACAGCTGTCATAGATTAGGATTGGGGCCAAGGGAGTCAGGGCTCAACCCTGAAACCATAAGCCAAAGTAATTGATTCAGCCCCCTTAAGATATGTCAGGTGTTTTGCCACAAACCCAGGCAGAGAAACTAACACACTTTCTACTCTCGGAGGATGTACCTTCCCAAGGCAAAGATAGGCTACTTCCTACCTTCTCACCAGTAGGATAGGACGGGTTGTTGGATGTAAGGAGTAGGCAAGTTCAAAGTGAGCTCTCACATTTGTGAGTTTATAACCACATCCCAGATGTGTTCGCTTCATCCATGATTCAGGGACTGGGGATAACTGTTTTGCATTTTTGCCAAACTACCAACCCTACAGTGAAGGAAGGAAGGAAGGAAGGAGGAAGGGGGAGGGAGGAGGAGGGAGAGAGAGAGAGAGAGAGAGAGAGAGAGAGAGAGAGAGAGAGAGAGAGAGGAAAAGAAAAGAAAACCTTTTCATGGCTTATCACTGATACCTTTTAAAATATACCTGATTTCCTATGGCAACTAAACATACATTCTTTCCACCACTTCTGCAGACCAGGAATATGGCTTTGATGAACATTAAAGTCCCTCTCCCCAACTCCATGTGAGAAGGTGGCACACAGGGCCCAGTTGTTAGGCACAGTGGCCACTTCACACAAACACAACTTTGTTTTCCAAGATAGAAATGGGGTAGGGTAAGGTCATCTGAGGGACTTGTCTTTGTGATACTAGAAGGTATGTTAGACACACAGAGAGAGAGAGAGAGAGAGAGAGAGAGAGAGAGAGAGAGAGAGAGAGAGAGAGGAGTCTTGTGCTCTTAAAGGCAGCCCTTCCCTGCCTCTAAGAGAATGTGGCCCATCTAAGGTTAAACTGCATACTAAAATAAAATTGATCCTTCTTTTGCCTAGAGCAACCCCCATGGGACCAGAGCTGCTCTTTCCCTTGGTTCCAGCAAAGACTTACTGGCCTGCCTCAGGTCTCTACCACTTTAGAGCCCCACACACCATAGCCAGGAAGTATAAGTTCTAATTGACCAGGCCTGGATTCCATGGGTGCAATTAAACCAGAGAGAATGGATGAAAGTCAGGGTACCATTTGAGAAAGGGTGATCTTCGAAAGGTCAGAGCACCATTACAAAAGCACAAGGTGGACAAAAAGAAAAATGGGTGGGGGGAGCCAGTATTCCTAAGTAAGGTCAAGAACTTAGAATTAAATCATGGACCCCAGTATCATTGAATAGCATATGACTTATTAACCAAAGTATATAACCCTATAAAGGAGTCATATTTCACCAAGGAGCAGCCCATGTATGCACCAAAACTTACAGAGCTGGTTACAAACCAGATTAAGAATACATCGATCTCTAGACTGAGACCATAACCACTGGTTACTGTGCAGCTGCCATCATCACTCAGTTAGAGGAAGGCACCCCTCCTGCCTCACCCTCCATTCTTTGTTTATATATTTCATGTATATGAGTGTTCTGCCTGTAATATGCCCAGAAGAGGGCATTGGATTCCATTGCAGATGGTTATAACCCATCATTTGGTTGCTGGGAACTGAACTCAGGGCCTCTGAGAAGATCAGAGCAGTCAGTGCTCTTAACCACTGAGCCACCTCTCCAGACCTGCCCTCCACTCTTTTACAAGACAGCAGAGTTGAATATAGGCTGGGCAGGTGAACGTGCCCACCAGGCAAGACTGGAAACTGAGTTCAATCCCAAGAAGCCACAGTGGAAGGAGAGAATCAACTCCCGAAGGTTGTCTTCCAACCTTCACTCAGCTGCCATCGTACATGCAAAATATACAAAGTAAAAATGTAAACAGTAGGAATGCTGTGAATAGTAAGTAAAAAGAAACTTATTATTCCTCAGCACAGTCCCTGACTTATAGTTGACCTGTTGCTAATTACCAAATGTTCCACCATTCCTGTGGACAGGGCTGCGGCCAGATAATAGATGGGAAAGAATCCAGAGATCATAAAGAGCTCTGTAGGCTCAAGGGCATCACAGTGACCTTGGGCTTCCCTTCCTGTGCGGCGTGGGCTGATATTCTTAATGTATAGGGCAGTTGGGTGAGAAAGAAGGTACGGGGTAATACAAGTGCGCCTAACGATGGGCAAGATGCCTGCAAAGACTCCTTTAGCAGACCGAGCATCTTGGAAGGGGCTCGCCCGACATCCAGAAATAGCTCCAAACTGCATGCACAGCGTTAGAGCCTACCGGATACCAACCCTGACTCAGCCTCATCATCGGGGTGTGTACAAGTCACTTAATCCCTTAATCCCTGGCAAAAACCTGCTTCATTATCTGTGAGGGGAGAATGCATACTACAGGGTTCTTGAGAAAAATCTCACACCCCAAGGCACCATTCATTGCCTGATACCAAACGGGCACTTCCCAAGTCTGTGTCTGGAAAGGAAAAAGCAGGCGGACTAGCTCAGTGCCCCTGGACTTTTCTCAAAAACCAAATAAAAGGGCTGGCGAGAGATGGCTCAATGGTTAAGAGATTGACTGCTATTCCAGAGGTCCTGAGTTCAAATCCCAGCACCCACATGGTGGCTCACAACCACCTGTAATGGGATCCGATGCCCTCTTCTGGTGTGTCTCATACCTACAGTGTACTCATAAATAAAATGAATAATTCTTTTAAAAAAATGGAATCCAAAGAGCCTAAAAGTAGAAAAGACAGTGACTCCATCAGTATTAATGTATTGATACTGTATTAATACAGTATTAATGTGTTGATCTAGTTTGCAGTGCAGTGTTGCTTGAGTATTTACATAAGTGCTCATCCCACATCTTGAGAAGATCTTACGTAAATGCCTTGGAGTATTTTTTTTTTCATTCTGTGCTTTATTCCCCAGGGCCATGGACCCACTGCACAAACAGATCCTGCCTCTGTGCTTCTTAAGCCTGGAGAGGTAGAGACAGTGAGATCTGTTAGATTGGTTTCCAAAGGAAGGCGTGGCAAGCAAGAGAAAGGACAGAGCTCAGGCTCATCTGAGGATCAGAAAAAGCTACCCATGTCCCCAGTAAGCAGATAGGGACACCACCCACCCCAACCCTCCCCTTGCTGGTTTGGGTTTGTGATAACTGCTTCATGGAACTTCCAAATAGCCTGCTGCAACCTGAACTTCAAAGAAACGTCTGCAAACATCAGGAAACCCCCTTTGAACCTTTTCCCAGAGGGTAGGTGTGGCAGAAAACACAAGCCTCAGCTAAAGAGATCAGAATTTAGATATGCGTACGCCAGGTGCCAAACCAAACGGGTGGACACAGTGAGTTTTATAAGGGTGACTGATGAGGGTGACTGTAAATAACACAAACACGCTCGATAAGAAGACACAAAGTCAAACCTGAGCCAAGAGGCCCGAGCGCTGGCCTAGAGGCTAAGAGCACTTGCTGCTCTTGCAAAGGACCCCAGGTTCAGTCCCCAGCACCTGGTGGTCCTTCTTTAGTTTCCCGCAACTAGTATATTTGATATAAAAAAAATTCCACCTCCAATGTGCAGTCTGCCATTTTAAAAAATACACAGAAATTGGGAATCCCCAAAGTTTCTTTGGCTAATGCATTCCTGAGAAATGGCCTTGAGCTTAGAACTTCCTTTCTCTTTTCTTCCTAGGACCTGAATGCTACTGTTAGATTTTACAAAGCAACATGAAGTGACCAGAACAAAGAAAATTGAAGTCCCAACCTACACACACACACACACACACACACACACACACACACACACACACACACACACACACACACAATCAGATACAACAAAGGCTCACAGACACCATGGAGGGGGCACTTCAAATTTTATTCAGGATTTACAGTTTTTCTTGAGTATCAGGCACAGGGAGGATTATTTTTAGTTTGAGCTTACAACTTTATAAAAGACAATTTTCCTCTCTTCCTTTCATGGCTGGGACCACAATCACTCCTGTGTGCTTTCTGACAAGTGCTATGTTGTGTACATGAAGACACACGGGAAATGGAGTGGCTGTCCACATCATGCTCTCTCCCACCCTCTCCTCCCCTTGCCCTAAGTCGTAGACTTTAAACTTTGCATTAAAGACCCTGGGTGCTTTAAAAATGACCTCTACAACCACCCACTTGTAGGTTGATGTCAATATGCAGGGAGAGCTGGCACCAGTTAGGTCAGGGCCATGATTAAAAGATAAAGGCAGGGACAAAATTTTTGTAAGGTGGGAGAGAAGGAGGAGGAGAATCAAGATGGAGACGGAGAAGGACGACCCAGATCTGGGTGGTCTTGAATTGCCAAGATACCTGGGATGGATTTCTGTAGGCAAATTTATCTTATCTAGGTGGACAGTTTATATCCTTATCAATTCGTTGTGAGCTCATTGTGTGGATGTATTGTGAATTGAGAATTCAACTTACAAATCTGATTGTTGGGTTACAGTTTGTTGAGTCTTGATTTTAACAGGTTGTTGGGAGCTTATACTGTAACTACTGGGGGGAGGGGTAGATGCTGAGAATGTAAGCAGAGTCCACAGTAAGAGAGCCACGAGATAGGTGGTCCCTGTATGAAACTGGCATGGCAGCAACCCACCTGGGTCAGGGAGTACTTGGAGGAAGCGTGGAGCTGCTGTGATAAATTAGAGCTAATTCCATTGGCCCGCTAGAGCTGGAACTAGTGGGAACCAGACCACAAGGGTACACCCGAGAACCGGTTCCCATGATTTTTTTTATTTTTACCTCAACACCTACTCCCTTTAGCTAGGGGAAGAGAATGATCAGGGGAAGCAGAGGCCCTGTGGAGCTGTCCCTTCTCTTTCCTCTCTGTGTATGTAGGTACACATATGTGCACACATGCTTATGGAAACCAGAGGACAACTCTAGGTGTCATTCATATGTCACTCACCTCTTAGAGCCTTTCTGTGCCTGGGTCTTTCACAAGCCTGGAACTTGCCTCGTAGGCTAGGATGGCTGGCGGGCAGCCACCTGCCCTCCATCTTTTCCAGGGCTGGGACTGTAGATGCAGCTTGCTTGCATGCTTGGCATGGGTTCTAGGGATCCAGTTCCAGTTCTTTCTTGTGCTTTATCAAATGAGTCATCTTTACCGCCTTTCTTTTAACATGTCTAGGAACTTGAACATGCTAGGCAAAAGCCACACCCCCGGACTTCACTGGGCGGTCCCATTTCCCCTCTATTTAGGAGGCTGCTAAGAGTACCTCTCAAGTAAGTAGGATGCCCAAACACAGGCCAACTGTCCACTCCATCCTCCCTGCCTGAGTACCGGGTACCAACCAGATTTTCTTCTTTGTTTACCTTTAACACCCATCTTTCTTGCTCTTGTGTCCAATCAAGTAGCTACTGAGACTTACGGTATCCATCCTTTAACTCCATCATCACCACCACCACCATCACCACCATCATCACCATCATCATCACCACCACCATCATCACCATCATCATCACCATCACCATCATCATCACCATCATCACCATCATCACCATCACCATCATCACCACCATCATCATCATCACCATCACCATCATCATGAGTAACACAAGTGCACCTAACATAGCACTTCCCAAGTCTTAAGTACTGTTTAGGGGTTATGCAAGCTAACTCATTAACTTACGCTTTATGACATCTACCCATCACATAGTCCCATGAGGCTTATTAAGTTGGTAACTTACATCCATCTCCTCCCTAGACTGACCGTCCAACTCAGTCCCACCCTGTTTCTCAAGGCTATGACTTGTGAAAGAACTATCCTTGCAATTAGTCTGGGAAAAACAAGGGTTTTTCGGTTCAAAGGTCCTTCAACTGTGAACAACCAGTCACAGCCCAAAGGGACGTGAACCAAATGTTCAGACCAAATGCATGTGAGAGACTCACGCAGAACATTCTTTCTGACAACATCATTAAATAACAGTGTATTTCAAGTTGGGGGGTGGGGTTGTTACCACAGAAGCAGGAGGGCCTAGAACCCACATGAAGCCAGTCATCCATGGTAGTATGTATCCCATCGGCCAGGATAGGAGGCAGAGATAGAATCACACTCAGAAGCTCACAGGCCAACCAACATGGCTGCACAAGGAGCAAGTACCAAGAGATCCAGTACAAACACAGAAGTCAAGGGCCAACAGCTGAGGCTGTCCCATGACCTTCCCACACGCTGTATCACAAATATACCTATGTTCATACACACACACACACACACACACACACACACACACACACACACACACACACACACACTAATAAAAGCCTTGTCCCCATGAAGAAAAGTAAAACTGGATCATCACACCATTTTCAAATTAAATGCAGCTCAAAATACTCACAATGAGTTACAGCCTTAAACATGAGACCTGAGATGGTGGACTCTGGGTGTAGCTCAGTAGTACAGTGCCCACCTACTATGTGCCAGGCTGAACACCGCGAAAATAAAAGGTGCAAAGATTGGAAAACAAGCAAAAACCAAGTAACAGGAAACACATCAGAACTTTTCAACACCGGCCCAGGCAATGGTTGGGGACTAACTGGTTGGGGGAATCTCTGACAGCAGAGGTAACAGAAGAAAGAGATACGGGGACTCCAGCTCACCGCAGGGCTCCCACAGAGCAAAGGGAGACAGTCGACACAAGGAGCAACTCGCAGAGGGGAGAATTCCGAGCGATACCCTTGAAACAGTGTTAATAGGCAAACTATGTAATGTGCCCGAGCATCTGGGTGAGGAAATAAGTGGGTTCACTTGGAAAATGAGCAAGAACTAAACAGCCATTTCTCAGTGGAGGACACAGACGTGGGGCACATCTAAGAAAGACGCTCACCATCACTAATCATGAAGGGACGGAATTAACTCAGTAAGAGAGGCCTCCTCGAACTTGGCTATTACCAAAAAAAGAGGAGAGGTACGTGTTTCAGTGGGGAAAAGGAGCCTGTGTATACTGTTAGGACAATAACCCTAACTAGGACAGTCACTCGTGACATGATGTACTTAAAGGACATGTGATCATTAAGATAAGCCATCAGAAAAGACAAATGCCACCCGATCCCAGTTATACATAGAGTATCAAAAAGTAGAAGTCATTGAAACAGTCAAGAATGGCACCTCACAAAGGCGGGAGATTACAGAGGCATGCTCATCAAACATGAAATTCAGTTAGAAAAGAATTCATTTAAATATCTTATATTTAATATTTAATATATACATAGTTATATATTTATATTATTTGTATATAAAATAATTTAAAGAGTCTGCAGTACATCACAGTGAATGTAGTTCATCACAATATACTATGCATTTGAAAATTTCAGAAAGAGGCCGGGCATCGTGGCATACACCCTTAATCCTGGGATGCAGGAGAAAGAAGCCAGCAGACCTCTGAGTCTGAGGCCAGTGTGGTCTACAGATCTCCTTCCAATGGGAGAAGGTCTGAGCAACAGGAAAAGGCTGGAGACCAAACAATGTACTGACATTATCCCTGAACAGCTACTTTAGGAATGTCGCTGGTGCGGGTCCTGTGTCAGAGACATGTGAGAGTCCACTGTGTTCTTCCAATATGGAGACCTCCAATATAACTAAGGCAGGGCCAGTTCCCAGAATCACGGGGCTGGGGAGAAGGAGGTATTTTCTCCATACTAATGACAAGCAGTATTAAAAACAATGACTTCATGAAATTCATAGACAAATGGATGGAACTAGAAAATATCATCCTGAGATAACCCAATCACAAAAGAACACACATGGTTTGCACTCACTGATAAGTAGATATTAGCCCAAAAGTTCAGAATACCCAAGATACAATTCACAGACCACATGAAGCTCAAGAAGAAGGATGACCAAAGTGCAGGTGCTTCAGTTCTCCTTAGAAGGGGGAACAAAATATTCATTGAAGGAAATACAGAGACAAAGTTTGGAGCAGAGACTGAAGGAATGGCCATTCAGAGCCTGCCCCCACCTGGGAATCCAGCCCATATACAGCCACCAAACCCAGACATTATTGCTGATGCCAAGAAGTGCATGCTGACAGGAACCTGATATAGCTGTCTCCTGAGAGGCTCTCCCAGAGCATGACAAATACAGAGGTGGATGCTCGCAGCCAACCATTGAACTGAGAACAGGGTCCCCATTGGAGGAGTTAGAGAAAGGATTGAAGGAGCTAAAGGGCCCTTCAACCCCATAAGAACAACAATACCAACCAACCAGAGCTTCCAGGGACTAAACCACCATGCAAAGAGTACACATGGACAGACCCACGGCTCCAGCTACATATGTAGAAGAGGATGGCCTTGTTGGGCACCAATGGGAGAGAAGCCCTTGGTCCTGCCAAAGCTGGACCCCGCCCCCAGTGTAGGAGAATGTCAGGTGGCTCCCCTGAAGGGGAGGGGTAGGTGGTTGGGGAGGGGGAATGGGATTTGGGATTTATGGACAGGAAACCAGGAAAGGGGATAACATTTGAAATGTAAGTAAATAAAAAATCCAATAAAATAAATGACAAGTAGTAAGTTCCCCTTTACTCGCTCTGCGTGTTCCCCAATTTCTAGTTGGCTCGGGCTTTCAGGGGACCCTGACCAAGGCCTCATATCCCAAGGCCTCTTACTGCACTCTTGCTCCAACCTCCAAGCTGTGTGATATGGCGCAAAAAGGCATTACGGCACAGAATCTGTGTGACCTCGTCTGTGGGTTATGGCCTCTGTGGTAGGACAAGCTAAGAGAAGAAAAATCAAAGAACCCCAGAAACTAGGTAGCATTTTAGAAAGGTGACCAAGTGTGATCAATAGCTTCTCTACTGGTGGTGGACACAACATCCCCCAGAATAGCCAAGCCACTACAGTGAAGAGTTTATCCCAGGCCAACAATACAGCTCAGGTAAAAGTGCTTACCACCAAGCCTGAAGAGCCAAGCTTAGGCCCCAGGATCCACAGGGTAGACTGACCGCCACCTGTATACCACATGACCCCATCCCCCTCCTAGATAAATAAGTAATATGTAAAAAAAATTATATATAATTTTTTACATATTTTTAAAGCTCATCCCACTAGGAACACAGGTCCAAAGTCACCACCTTCCTGTCTGGAGTTTCCATTTATAAGACGGGGCTCTTTCTGAGCTCGGTCCAGCTGGTTGGCGTGTCCCGAGTGAGGCATAACTCAGAGAACAGAACGCAGGTCAGCTCAATACAGGCCAGAGGTTTCCACTGCCCTGCTGCTGGCAGGTGTTGCCCACATTCCTCTCCTCCTGTTTTTCCTCTTAGAATGTGTTTTTAGTGTCCTTATCTCCAGGAGCAGAGGGGGACAGAGCCAGCTGAAGGTGGGCTGACCTAGGTGGAATTTGGAAACCATACACATGACTGTTTTCTCCACCTAAATTCAGCCTCACGCCCCCCATCTAAGAGCGGAGGCTGGGTGATGAGGTGGAATGGAAAGAGAGCTATTCCCCAGTGGGAACATGGAGTCCTGGGAAGCTGAGGGTGTGGCTCAGAGGACTGACGGAGTTCAAGTTGTGAGTCACAGTGGAGACAAGAGCTGAGCTCGCATCCAGAAAGACTAGGCTGTGTACCCCTAGGTCAGAAGGACACCCCATCCTTCAACAGAGAGAGGAGGGATGGGAGAGCAAGCTCTTCCCAGAGGTGAGGATATCCCCTGATTCTAGAGCAAGAAACGAGGGAAATAATTGGCAAATGTTCCTCCATGGCAGCCCAGAAAAGCCATGCATACGTCAGATATAATGCATTGCTCCTACCTTCCTCGTGCCAGATGTCCACCCTTAAGGTCCAATGAGGACACTCTCTCTCCTGCTCCTGAACAGGTAGCACTACTTCTTAGGGAGAGTGAGCTCTGATTTCTGCCAGCATGTGCCCCACAAGGGGGGAGGGACAGAGGAGGGAAAGGGGATGAGGGTCCAGAGAGAGGGGAACCTGATCTGGTATTGGGTGGGGGGAAAGGACTGAAGCCCTGAAGGCCAGCAGAAATAATGGAAACAGGTGATCTCTGGAGGAAGGAGGTTGGGAGGACCTGGGAGGTGAGAGACTCTCGGGACTCAAAGGTGTGGGGGACCCTAGATGAAATGCCCTACAGTGGAGAGGGGGAACTTATTGAGCCCACCTCCAGCAGAAAGACGGGGCGTCAAGTGAGGGATGGGGTTGCTATCCCACAGTCAAAGCTCTGACCCATAATTCTTCCTGTCTGAAAGAAGTGCAGGGACGGAAATGGAGAAAAGCATGAGGGAAAGAAGGTCCAGCGTTAGGTGCAAAATGGGATCCAGCTCAAGGGGAGGCCCCAAGACCTGACACCATTATTGAAACTATGGGGCATTCACAAAAAGGGACCTATCATGGCTGCCCTCCAAATGGCACAGCTGAAAGAGTCAGATGCAGATGTGCACCAACCAATGGACAGAAGCTGCTGACCCTTCTGGTTGAATTAGGGAAAGCTGGAAGAAGCTGAGGAGGAGGGTGACCCTGTAGGGGGACCAGCAGTCTCAATTAACCTGGACTCCTGAGATCTCTCAGACACTGGATCACCAACCAGGCAGCACACACCAGCTGAGATGAAGCATCCAACCAACACACATACAGCAGAGGACTCCCAGGTCTAGGTTCAGTCAGAGAAGATGCACCTAACCCTCAAGAGACTGGAGGCCCCAGGGAGTTTAGAGGTCCAGTGGGGTGGGTGGGGTGGGGACATCCTTGTGGAAACACGGGGGTGAGGGGAGGTATGGGATGTGGAACTGTCTGGGGTAGGTGGGGTAAGGGAGTGGGGGAGTGGAGGGGTGGAAAGGAAAGGGAATAAAATCTGGAGTGTAAAAGTAAATAAATTTTTTAAAACATTTTTAAAAAATATATTGGTATGGAGGTGGGTAGGTGAGCAAGGGTTGGTGAATACCATCGCATCTCCTCCTCTTCTTGAGGGTAAGGAAGCTTCTTGTAGAACTGATACAAGGTGAGGAACGGCAGAAGCAGATGGCCTACTAAAGTAGACAGTAGCGTAATCACTAATGCCCACCAGTGGGAGATAAAGACACTGTGGTCTGTATATACCTTTACAAGAGGAAGTCTTGTCACCTCTTCTACACAGGTGGATCTTGCAAATGTTAAACGATGTAAGCCAATCACAAAAGACAAACACTGGACTGCTAAGCTGACTCTGTGGGGAAAGGCACTTGCTGGCAAGCCTGTCGACCCAAATCCCCCCAAACTCCCCACAAACCCACACACCACCCCATGGAGTTACAACGTCTTAGAAGCGCTGTTACTTCCTTGTATGTCAGGAAACAAAGGAGTCTGAGGTGCCTGAGATGGGGGAATTTCTAAATCTCAAATATCTAGCAAGGCCAGACGTATCAGTTAGCAGATTGAAGATGAGCCCAGAGCGGGTGCCCCAAAATGTGCTGATGTCACCTTAAGGGATGAAAACAAAGCAACTGGCCTGTCTATATCTATCTCTTATACCTGTCTGATCTGTCTGTCCCTGCTACCTGTGTCTTGTGCTGTGTGTCTGTTCTCTGTGCCTGATGCCTCTGTGTGTGTGTGTGTGTGTGTGTGTGTGTGTGTGTGTGTGTGTGTGCTACACCTCTACCCTAACAACACAGGTTTTCTTGAACAACACAGAAAACATGGGATGGGAAAGAAGTAAGGAATTCTTTCAGAAATCTTCAACAGAGTTTTATGAGGGAAAAAGTTACTTTATGGACTTAGAACAGCAAGCAAAACCACATTCTATCAACCTATGCCCATACGCTGCTTCTTCCATGTTTGGCATCTTTGCTAACCCGTTGACAGTTTTCAGAAGACACCACAACACACACACACACACACACACACACACACACACACACACACACACACAAACCCTGTTCTGGGTAAGGGCATGAGAGACTACATAATTCAGGTTAAAGCTGTGAATTTAGCATAGGTTGTAAAGCCTGACCACATGTGAAAACTATGGCATAGCAAATTTGATACACTGTTCTCTTAAAGGCAGGCTGAACTTAAACTTAAGGAGTCCACAGTCTTAGGTTACCTCAAGGCATACTGTTAACTTAGTTACAAAGTCTGGGAAAAGTTGTCTCTTTGGAAACTCTTACCACAGCCAAGAACTCCTTGTAGGCTCTTCTTTCATTGTTCTTCTCTCTCTCTCTCTCTCTCTCTCTCTCTCTCTCTCTCTCTCTCTCTCTCTCTGTGTGTGTGTGTGTGTGTGTGTGTGTGTGTGTGTCTGTGTGTGTGTGTGTGTCTGTGTGTGTGTGCATGTGTATTTCTCTGGTCAGGTTCCTTTCCTAAGTCCCCCTCTTCTCAAGCCCCTGATCCAAGCAAAGGCCATGCCCTCTAATAAACATCCCCCCATCAGGGTTTCTCAACCTCTTTCCAACTCAGAAGACTTAAGGGAGGTGCCCTTACCATGCATGGCACCCCACACCTCACCCTCCCCAAAAGAACACTTCAGGCCCACACACTATTCACCCATGAAAACAAACCCAGGTTTCTTTTTCAGGTTTGCCCCAAGCCCAAGCTCAGAATGGGCAGGAGCGTTCTGGAGTGCTAGGCAATCCTACCTCTACCTGGCAGGCATTAGGCGTTTCAGAAGCCTTCGAGGAAAGGTTTTCAAAAGTGGAAATAAACCCACTAGCTCAATCCAGCCCTGCTGATTTCCCAACTAGAGGAGGTGTAGATGAATCAACTCAGAGATAATCCGTATGGTCTCAGAACTTGAAAACCCTCCCTCCCACAGATGGGAAAGCTTGCAGAACTGAGTCTCAATAGCCTAGTGTCTGGTAGCCAGAGATCAAGTGGGCAAAGTCCTGCTAGCAATTTTCCTCACATATTACCATGGAAGCTTGCCACAGAAGCATATACGGTGTGTAGTTAACTAGTGACTTTTACAGAAGACACAATGCATAGAGCTTCCCCATCCCTCAGCCACGTTAGCGAGAATAAGTTAGCCCACTCGCGATTTCCTAGGTTCAATGGGTTGGAACTAGCCAGGTCACGGCTCAGGTCCCAGAGGTATCCTCCTCCACAGAGCATCACACTGTCTTCAGGACAGGAGCAGCCAACCCCAGCCCAGTTACATTTTCGTGGTTTGCCTCTAACTTTTGCGACTCCCTGTATCAGAACGAGCTACATGGGCAATGTCAGTTTGTCCTGCTAGCAGCTGGAGTGCAGAACAACAGCCCAGGTGAAGCTCAGAAGCAGCCTCAGGGAATCTGACTTGCAGTCTTTGCCCTGGAGTAGCTGGATAGGGAGAGGGCAGGGGTCGGCGGCAGACACAGGGAAGGCCTGCCTGTGGGCAGATAACCACAGAGCAGCTGGGCAGGGATTGAGTATTCACTCACACACTCACGGAGCGTTTACTGAGCACTTACTGTGTGCAAGGCTCATGGGGAACAAGGCACGGGGGTTGCGCCTGACAAGATGTAACTTGCCACCAAGCCCAATGGCCTGACTTTGATCCAGAACCCACATACATGCTATGGCTTGTGCATGTGCACACACACGTATACACACACACACGTATACATACGCACACACATACACACAGGTGTACACACACACAGGTGTACACACAGGTGTACAAACAACACAGGTGTACACACACACAGGTGTACATACACACAGGTGTACACACACAGGTGTACATACACAGGTGTACACACACATAGGTGTGTATATACACACACATACACACAGGTGTACACACACACACACACACTAAATCTAAGAACTCACACGGTAGGAGGGGAGAACTGAATCACACAAGCTGTCCTAATTTCCACATATATGCTATGACTTGCTCATGTGCACACACACGTGTATACACACACACACACACACACACACACACACTAAATGTAATAAAATCTTTTACAAAGAGCACTGGAGTCCTAGAAGAGGGAGTAGGCTGGCAAAGGAAGATGCTGTTATGGGGAATGGGGTGGTCCAGAATTCTCAGACACCGACTACAATCAGAGGAGATTTATCAAAGCAAAATTCCCCAGTCACCGGGGCCAGCAGCTTGTGAAGTGTGCTTTCTACATCTAGCCCCCGGGCTTGCATTTGTTCACAGCATTACAACACAAACAGATGAAAACAGACACGTGGGCCTGTACGTAGTACTGTCTATATGCAAATAATTCAGTCCTTGCTGAAATATGACCAGAGAGGAGGGGAATGAATCCTGAATTGGCAAGGCATGGGAGACACTTGGGCACAGACAGACTGTTCTGAAAGACACATTGATGGTAGATACATGCTATTCTGTATTTGCTCCACACAAACGAAACAGCATACATGAACCCTAGTGTAGGCCATGGAGCCTGAGTGATAACAATATCTATAACTGGAGGCTGACAGATCTTTAGAGCTGTGTCCCACTGCGGTGGGGGTGTTGACAGTCAGGGAGGCTGCGCATATGTGAAGGCAGGAGGTATGTGGGAGTTTCCTGTGTCTCTATCCCACTTTGCCGTGCTATAATAAACAAAATCTATTTTCTCTCCTAGTGTGGTATGTGTGTGTGTACAGGGGTGCTGGTGAGTGTGCACAGGTGCACGCAGAGAGTCAAGGTCAAGGTCTGATCTAATCCCTGCTTGTTCTTCGGTCTTGTTAGAGAGAGCGAGAGTCCGTCTCTCTCTCCCTGAACCTGAAGCTCACTGGTTTGTCTACACTGGCTGCAGTGAGCTTCAGAAATCCTCCTATCTCCACCTCCTCAGCTAGGGGATTACAAGTGCACACAGCCACATCTGGCTTTTTACACGGGTTGCAGGGTCTCTCTCAGGTTCCACGGTCAGCACTTTCCTGGGCTCCTGACTGAGTCCCAAATCTCCGCAGTCCCAAATCTGATTTTTTCTTTGTGACATTGTCTCATATAGCCCAGGCTGGCCTCCGATTGCTACGTAGCCAAGGATGGCCTTGAACATCTGGATCTCCCACGTGGCTGGTCGTGGACCACACTGTCCCTACACCACACTGCCCCTATACCAGCGCTTCTCCATCACCCCCATGCTCCAACCTGGACAAAGAGTCTCACACACCAGCACATTGTGACACAGCATGGCAGGCGTTTGTGTCCCCACCCCCATGCCTACCACTGTCAGGGGTCCAGCCTCTGAAGAAGCATCCAATTAGAAGTCCAAATTCTGCTACTACAGGTTCAACCCCATTCTGCCGTGACAGGCAAATGGCCCATAAGGTCACAAGGCAGACGACCCTTTGGTACTCACAAAACCTGAGAGCCCCCCTTTCTCCCGTGGGCCACTTCCTCTTCTGTGTGCCAATGTCTGTGCTGAACCCTGTGTGGACATCTCACTTAGGCCTCAAAACTCAGAAAGGGGACCGTTCTTGTAGCCTATAGGTGAAGCTAAGGCTCTGTGGAGCGGAAGGGCATAAACCCACTCAAGAAGTTCATAAGGGACAGAGCTAAGATGCTACCCCAGCTCTGTCCCAGTCTAAACCTTGAGATGTCATTCACTTGAGTGAGCACGGGGCCGTCATTTCGGAATGTTGCCGTGATGTACCTGATGCTCACTGGCAATGGCATACATAAAGTTCCTCATTATTTTTATTTGGTGTGTGTGTGCGTGCATGTGTGTGTGTGTGTGTGTGTGTGCGTGCATGGGTGGGGGAGGGTAAGAGAGGGGACTCACGCACCACAGCATACATGGGGAGGTCAGACAACAACTGGCCCAAGTCTGTTCTCTCCTCCAGCTCAGTTCGCCAGCCCATTGAGCCAGACGTCCACACAGATCGTAAAGGAAGAGGGAAAACCCCCACCCTCAGAGCGGGCGCTGGCTGCTAGCATTGCAACCAGAGCATCTAAAAGCCACTGTCGTCAGCAGCTCCCTCCAGAAAGTGCTGCACCCCCGGCCAGAGAGAAATCCATCTGCTACAGAGATTGTCTGGAGGTTCAAGAAGTGACCTCCGTGGAGGGTTTCAATTAATTAGCGTTTCTTATAACTGGATCCAGGCTCCCCTGGGACCTCTCCAGTGAGATTTCCCAAAGCAGTTTTTTAAACACTGGACAATGTGCTGCGGCCTCTGTTGGCAGTCGCAATATTTCATCCTAAACAGACAAGCATTAAGTGCCTATTGTTCATCCACAGAATTGGATGTAGAAAGACCAAAGTCTTGCTTGTTAGCCGCTTCGGATAAACACTCATTGGGGTCACGCCTGGATAAATATGGGGTCTGTCTTCATCTGGAGCAACAGTGCATGTGAAGGAGCTCGGCCCTGCACTTGTGCATAGTGGGACCTGGATGGTATCAACTCCGTGGTTTATGGAACCCAATACATCATCTGGGCAACAGCCATTCCTCGGCTCTAAAATGCGCATCTCACTCTCATTTCGGGATGAAGGGTTCAAGGCTTTGAAATGTAAGTATTTGGAAGGAAGGAACGAATTCTTACTGCCGCCCTCTAACACATACCTTGAATTACTCTATACCACTAGCAGAAAGAAACTATAGGGCCTTTCAGAGTAGGGGTGACTTAGTCAATGTTCTACCGCTGTGCAGAGACACCGTGACCACAGCAACTCTTACAAAGGAAAGCATGAGGCTGGGACTGGCTTACAGTTTCAGAGGCTTTGTCCATTGTTGTCATGGTAGGAAGCCTGGCAGCAAGTGGGTGAACAGGGTGCTGGAGAAGTAGAGTTTTACACCCAGATCCACGGGAGGCAGGCAGAGAGTGACCCTGGGCCCTGCGAGCATTTGGAAGCCTCAAAGCTCATCTCCACTGACCCACTTTCTCTAAAGAGGCCACACCCACTCCAACAAGGCCACGCCTCCTGATCCCTGTCAAGTAGCACTGCTCCCCAATGAGCAAGCATTCAAATCTCTGAACCTCTGGGGGCCACTCCTATTCAACCTGCCACAGCCCCCAAATAGAGCAGGGAGCAAAGGATACTCGTGAGGAAAGAAAGAGGAAGCCAGGGTGGGCACAAAGGAAGGGAACTGAGAGCTGGGGCAAGCAACCTGGGGTTTGTATGGAGGGAATGAATGATGGAGGGATGGGGAGAGGACAAGAAGAGGAAGGGAGGAAGAGAAGGGAGGAGGGAGAAGAGAGGAAGGGAGGAGGGAGAGAAGAGGAAGGGAAGAGGAAGGGAGGAGGGAGAGAAGAGGAAGGGAGGAGGGAGAGAAGAGGAAGGGAGGAGGGAGAGAAGAGGAAGGGAGGAGGGAGAGAAGAGGAAGGGAGGAGGGGAGAGAAGAGGAAGGGAGGAGGGAGAGAAGAGGAAGGGAGGAGGGAGAAGAGGAAGGGAGGAGGGAGAGAAGAGAAGGAAGGGAGGAGGGAGAGAAGAGGAAGGGAGGAGGGAGAGAAGAGGAAAGGACAAGGGAGAGAAGGGAAAGGAAGAAAGGGAGGGAGAGAAGGAGGAAGAGAAAAAGGGAGAGGAGGGGAGATGGAGGGAGGGATCAAGGAAGGGAAGGAGAAGGAGAAAAAGGGAAGAAAAGGGAAGGAGGGAAAGAAGTGGGAGGGAATCCAGAAATCACGTGGAACTTGATCTCTGGGCTAAATACAACCATTTCCCTGAAAATTAGAAAGCCACCTTCTCTTGGATCCTCTTTCCAGCCTGAGGGCCAGGACACAAAAGGCCTTTTCCCAGAGCAGACAGGACCAACTGGGAGCACATCTACGGCCCCATCTCATCTTTAAAATATTCAGGTATATTTTGGATCAGAGCAATTTCAGTTTCACTTCTCTTTGTTATCTGCATATAGATATGCACATGTGTGTGCATGTTCATATATATGCAGGTGTGTGTGTGTGCGCGTGTGTGCATGTGTGTGTATGTGTGTATATGTGTGTGTATGTGTGTGTGTGTGTGTGTGTGTGTGTGTAGCCATTTTCACAATCTACAGCTCACAGAGTAGGCTGGGCTATGCACGTGCATGTGCATGTTCATGTATGTGCAGGTGTGAGTGTACGTGTGTGTGTGTGTGTGTGTGTGTGTGCATGCATGTGTGTAGGCCATTTTCACAATCTACAGCTCACAGAGTAGGCTGGGACTCACCTGTCCGGCCTCGGCACTTGGCTTACAAGTGCGTATCACCATTACTGCCCTTCTCTTATGTGGTTCCTGAGTCCGAACTCTGACGTGGCAGCTTGAGTCATCTCTCAGCCATCTCCCCAGGAACTTTCAGTAGGACTCTTTGCTTGACTACAACACTATGTCCAAAACCAACCAACTAAACAACAACTCTACTGTACGGTTTTGAAACCCCATGTCAGTCTCTGGATATTGCATACAGTTCATACAGACAGGCCCCATGCTAACAGGTATCACTTTGGGGTCAGTCATTGTCTTCTGCCCTACTTTCTGACTTCCCTGACCCCCTCTGTGTCTGTTCACAGCATCCGTCTGTGATGTTGCATTGCAGGGTAGGACCAGACAGCTTCCTGTCCCCGGCAGTCAGTCTTCATCCCATATCTGTGCAAAATCAACAGACTGGACTCGAGTCGCAGGTCACTTCTGGGGCCCTGAGTCCATGGAACGTGTAGGCCAACAGCATCTAGGCTTGGCTTAGCCCCCCAGAAGGGGGGGGAGGGGGATGCATGACTCTGCCAGGTGTCACGGCTGATTTAACTAAAAGCAAGATTAGATACAGCCAGGGCCTCTGAGGCCAGGCAGCATCCCAGAGAGTCTGGGCCGCAGCAGCCCCAGAAATGTCCCTGCAGGCCTATGTTAAAGACAGTGCATGCTGAGAACGCTGAAGGGCACTCTGGAAGAAGAAAGAATAAAATCAAGACCTCGGGCTGGAACGGTGGCTCAGGGGCTAAAACCCACAGTGCCAGCCGAGGATAGAAGCCTGGAGGCCCTAATTTGATCCCTGAAACCTATAAGGCAGGAGGAAGGAAGTGGCTTCACAGAGTGACCTCTGACCTCCGCTTGCACAGAGTGGCAATAAAGTTCTTTTTTAAAGCCCTGAAGAAGGTCCCTGGGGCTGGAGGAATGACTCTGCTTACAGTTAAAACTGAGTTCTACTCCTCGGAAGGACCAGAGTTAGCTTCCAGACTAGGGTGGCATCAGCACACCAGCCCCAAGCAATGTGATTCCCTCTTCTGACCTCACTGGACACTTGCACTCCTGGGTACATACACACAGAGAAGCATCCACAGATACATGTACTTGTTGGGTTTTGTACTTGACACAAACCTAGACATATGTGGGGAGAGGGAACCTTAATTAAGGAATGGGCTCCACTGGATGGACCTGTACGCAAGGCCGTTGGGCACTTTCTTCATTGATGATTGACGAGGGTCTGGCTCACTGTAAGTGATACCACCGTTGGGCAAGGGAACTGCGTTGAATAAAATAGGCTGGGCGAGTCGCCGAGAGCAATCCAGTAAGCACCATGCCTCGTGGTCTGTACCTCAGTTCCTGCCTCCAGGTTCCTGCCTTGACTAAAAACCCTTTCCTCCCCATGTTTCTTCTGGTCATGACATTTTTATCATAGCTACAGAAAGCAAACCAAGGTAACATATTAAAAAAAATATTTAAAAATAAATAAATAAAAAGATCCTTGTCCCCAGAGAAACCAGCTGAGAGGAGACATCCCCAGGAGGGCTCAGACTGTGACCTACTTTCTGCTCTCCAGACAGAGCAGAGGCCAAGGGTCACTTCTTACTTAAAAACATAGCTTAGAGTTTCCTTCTGGACCCTGCATTCTCCCTGTACAGCCCCAAAGAAGACTACCAACACAGCCAGTGCTGGTGTCCATGCAGGGATGATAAACACTAAGGGGGAACTGCACAGTCAGACACTGCAGGAGACTTGGGGACGAGAGTAGAACTTCTATTCCAAGCCTGCAAGACCTCTGGGGATGGGGTGTTCCTCTCGATCCACCTTTGCTTCTACTGCCTGAGCACATTTCCACAGAACGACTTCAAGGGAGTGTGTCTGGAGCTGGGAGTACAGGGACCCTGGCTAGAGGGCCTGTCCTCTGGAAGAGCCTCCAAGGAGGAATACACTCCTTCCTGATTCTTTCTCCTTTCGTTCAAGCCTGCTATGCATAGAGGAACTCACACAGCCTCAGGAGACTGGAGAGTCAACTCCACCATTCAACAACAGAAAGAAAACCAAAGGAAGACATGAGGTCATCTCCAGCCGCAAATGTCATAACTGAGGTAATCTCCAGGCCGAGTTGGGGATAGATGAGTTTTTTGTTTGTTTGTTTGTTTGTTTTTGTTTTTGTTTTTTTAACAAAGTTCAGTTTCCTAAGTATATGACCTATTTTGCCGATGGAAAAACTGAGTCAGGGGGCTGGAGTAAGGGCTCAGTGGTTAAGAGCACTGAGTTCAAATCCCAGCAACCGCATGGTGGCTCAAAAACCATCTGTAGTGGGATCTGATGCCCTCTTCTGGTGTGTCTGAAGTCAGCTACAGTGTGTACTCATAAATAAAAATTAATAAAAAATTTTAAAAAACTGAGACAGGCAGGAATGCCAAATGACCCATAGATACACATAAATAAAAATTTTAAATAAATCTTGCTAGGCGTGGTGCCATGTGCCTTGAATTCCAGCGATCAGGAGGCTGAGGTGGGCAGGGCTTTATGAGTTGGAGACCAGGTCTACATAGTGAGCTCCGGACCAGCCAATGCTACACAGTGAGACCCCGTGACAAAACGTACTAATAATTCCTTTAAAGACTGTTCGACTATTCATAGTGGCTGTATTCACAGAAGCTGACACTAACAACTGTACGAATGTCCTCTAGTGTCACAGGTTAAACAACGGGGGCACATCTATACCACAGGCTGTGAGTTAGCAATGAGAAGACGCATAACTCGGATAATCCTCTAGGTTATTGAGAAGCCGAGTAAGGAAGAGAGTCTCCCAAAGTGTACACTGCTTGGTCATAGTTGTGCACCACCGGAAAGAAACCTGAAGCATGAGGGCTGGAGAGGTGGCTCAGTGGGTCAGAGTGCCTGGTGTGCGGGTATAAGGACCAGAGTTCAAATCTCCATGTCCAAATCTGGACATGGTGCTGGGTGGAGGAGGAGGTGTGGGTAGCTTGCAGTCATGATATACTTCCATACTCTGTGGTGGTGGTGGTCCAGTGGGAGCTATACATGTGACAGGATTACACACACACACACACACACACACACACACACACACACACACAGCTGTATAACTAGGAACATCTGGATAAGCTCTGTGGATGTGATTACTAGGTTTGTATTACCACAACACTGATACTTACAGGAGGACGTGTGTGAGTGAGGGGTACCCAGAACCTGCCTTTGCAACTGCATGGGAATCTATACTTTAAAGTGTTTTTCACAGTAACTACCAAAGGCATTAGTCAGTACTTAGAAGTCATAGCCATATTTCAATAAAACCCTGAAGGCAAGGGGAGGGACTGAGCAGGGGATAAGTGGGCTAGGGGTGAGCTCAGTGGTAGAGCACTTCCCTAATATGTGTGAGGCTCTTGGATCCATCATCAATACCACGGAGGAGGTGGGGTTAAGGGAAGAAGAAAAGAGCCTACTCAGTGCAGTGACCTAGCCTCACCTCTGCATGGCAGAGGCCACTCCCTACCCAGCATGCCACTCTCCTGTCCTCCCATGTGCATCCAGGCTCTCTGCCTTCATTCATGCCCCTCTCTGTTCAAATCTATCTTCCCTTTACCAAAGACTTCCCATCTCACAAGGCTCTGCAGGCCTAGCCCTCTGTCCACGTGGAATGATCGTACCCATCTGAGTTCAGAGACCAGGATCTAACTCTTCTACTCGTTTTCTCCACACCTGACGCGGTGGCAAATGTTGTCCAGGGAGTCCTTGAAATCCCTGTGAGTAGAATACAGTCTTGGCTGCCTTGTTCTCCATCTCCCCAGCAGTTCTGTCAGAACTGTGACCCAGTGTTTCGCATGTGACCAGTAAAGTCAGCAACTCCATTTATGACTTTTGGCTCGCTGTAATGGCATACAGGTGATAGGAATTTAGTAGAAGCTGTGCTTTGAATTCTGCTCCATTCCCAGGCTAATGCTACACCGTCTGGTCAGCTCTTCTTACAATGCCAGCACAGGGCTGGAGAGATGGCCCAGTGGTTAAGAGCACTGGCTGCTCTTCCAGAGGTCCTGAGTTCAAATCCCAGCAACCACATGGTGGCTCACAACCATCTGTGATGAGATGAGATGCCCTCTTCTGGTGTGTCTGAAGACAGCAACAGTGTACTTATATATAATAAATAAATCTTTAAAAAAAAAATCATGCCAGCCACAGCTGACAGCCACTTGCAGGTCCAGCCAATCACACGATCACACAGGACACAACCTACACCCCAAAGCATGTTATGATTCAGATACGATGTTGGGCTGTTGCCCTGGATTGTTTTCATGTCAACCTGACATAACTTAGGGTCTTCTGAGAAAAAAGAAATCTTCAGAAAATGCCTCCACAGGACTGAACTGTAGACAAGCCTGCAGGGCATTTTCTCAATTGTCCAGCGATGGGAGGATGGCAGCTCACTATGGCTAGTACCATCCCTGGGCAGGGGGACCTGGAGGAGGTAAGAAAGCAGGCTGAGCAAGTGATAAGGAGCAAGACAGAAAGCAGCATTCATCAAGGGCTTCTGCTTCAGTTCCTGCCTCTAGGTTCCCGCTCTGACTTCCTCCAGTGACAAACTGTTGTATGAAACTCTAAGCAGGAAAAGCTGCTTTAGTTTATAGGGTCTTATCACGACACTAGGAACCCAGACAAGGACTGTTGGTTAGGTATTTTTAAAGATTTATTTGTGCCCTGGTGCCCACAGATGTCCGAGGGATCAGATTCTCTGGGAACTGTTAACAGATAGTTGTGAACCACCAGTGTGGGTAGCCAGGACCCAAAACTCAGTCCTCCACAGAGGCATCCTGTGCTTGTAACCACCGAGCTATCTTTCCAGCCCCTAGATGCATGGTGATTTAAGATATTTTCAGTTTTATTGGTTAATTATAATATAAGCACAGAGACAGCACATCCTGTTGTAAGTAGCTTTAATTAACTATGTATTTGACATAGCCTGGTTACCCGAGAAGGGAGTGCAAACTCAGGAATTGCCCAGATCAGACTGTGGGCATGTCTAGGCGGGGAATCTTCTTTGCTGTTCATTGATGTGGGAAGACCCGAACAGTATTGATGGCACCATCCCCTGGCAAGTGGTCCTAAGCTAGGAAAGCTACTTGGGCAGGAGCCTGTGAGTGAGCAAGTCGCCAAGTTGTGTCCCCTCACGGTTCCTGCTTCAAGTGAATGACAAACCGTGACCTGGAAGTCTAAGTCACATAAACCCTTTGCTGCCCAGAGTTTAGGTCAGGGTGTTTTATCACAACCAAAGGAAGGGAGAACAATCCCAGGATCGAGAAGGCCATCCCAGTCTCTGTCTACCCACATTCCCCTTCACCCACCCAGGCCTCGGATGACTCAGCTGCGAATGGAGAATGCAGTCAATGTTCAGTATGCATAGAGCCACCAGAGAACAGCGACTGGACTTTTTATCTTCCAGCATTGAGAATTACCTAATTCCTTTTTTCTTAAATTGGATATTTTTCATTTACATTTCAAATGTTATCCCCTTTCCAGGTTTCCTATCCATAAGTCCCCTATCCCTTCCCCCCTCCCCCTGCTTCTATGAGGGTGTTCCCTCACCCACCCATCCACCCTGACATTCCCCTATACTGGGGCATTGAGCCTTGGCAGGACCAAGGGCTTCTCCTCCCATTGATGCCCAACAAGGCCATCCTCTGCTACCTACGCAGCTGGAGCCATGGGTCTGTCCGTGTGTAAATTTACATTGACTTTGTGCTGGGCATAGATGATCTACTGAGGTGACTGGACTTGCAGAAGCACTGTGCTATTTAGTGGTGGGATCGGGTCTTACAATCTTACCCCTCCACCTCCACGCTCAGCCTGACTTCTCATTTCCTCTGTTCTGAGAGTTAAAAGACCAGCCGCTGAAGCCATTTCAGGTCCACTGTTTACCCCAGGTCTTGTGAATTCTGAGACCCACACGGAAGCCACACCTGCCTGTCTGCTACCAGTGGTTCTCAACCTGTAGGTCAAAACCCCCAACCTTTTTACAGGGGTCACATATCTGAGATCTTATATATCAGACCTTTACATTAGGATTCATAACAGTAGCCAAATCACAGTTATGAAGTAGCAACGAAAATAATTTTATGGTTGGGGGAGGGTCACCACAACATGCACAGCCTTAGGAAGGTTGAGGACCACTTAGACCATCAAAAGCTGCTGACTCCTGGGTATGCAGATTGAGCCGCTACCCCACTGCCTTCTCTTTTGCAGCTCTCCACTACCTGGTCCAGGCAGCAGATCTAAAAGTGTGCAGAGTCCCGGGGACCCATGAGATTAAAACACATGGTTTCTCAGTAACCTGTGTGTGAGAGCAAAACTATTATTTTTGAGTTTGGCGTGGTGCTCATTTCTGTAAAATCAGCAGTTTGGGGCCACCCTGGGCTACATAGTGAGTTCCAACCCAGGTTGGGTTACAGAGTGTGAGACCCTGTCTCCAATTAAAAAATCCAAAAAAAACATGTGTCAGGTTAAAAACAAAAATAAGGAAAATAAAAACATCCTAAGTGCAACCTAAGATAAGCGGATGAATTTTGACATAAATATAGTAGGAGCTTTGGAAAGTATCTCAGAGTTCACACTGAATCAAAGCTATGTATTTTAGGGGGAAAAATGTGTGTGTGTGTGTGTGTGTGTGTGTGTGTGTGTGTGTGTGTGTTTGTATTCTAAGTGATATCAATATATCATTTGTCTTTTTTACCATGTTGGCTTTTGAAAGATGTATTTCTATTGCTTGAGTGTGTGTGTGTGAATGTGTCTGTCTGTCTGTGTCTGTGTTCCATCCTACAAGGACAGGTGCCCAAGAACCCCAGAAGAGGGCATCAAGTTCCCTGCAGCCAGCACTACGAGCGATTGTGAGCCAGGCACAGGTGCTGGGAACCAAACTTTGGTCCGGAAGAGCGATTCACTACTGAGCCCCTCTCCAGTCCCTACAGTCTCGGCTTCTGAACTCTTGCAAGAGCATGGGCAAGTCAAACTACCCCCACCTCATCCAAGTCAAAGCAGCCACGCCAAATTCTACTCTCGAACTTTGTATTCTTCACCACACTGGGATTGTAAGAAAACAAACTCCTTTCTTTTCAAGTCCTTGATGAAAGGGTAAAAAAGTATTCATTTTTTTAAAAGACCCGAATACACCATTTTTAGCATTCTGTGTGAAGTGGCAGGGCATGCAGGCCCGAGGCTTGTCAATACAGTGGTCTCTCAAGGTCAAGTGTTCACGGGATGAAGCTTTAAGTAGAGGGATTTTTAAGTTTGGTTGGGGCTGGTTCGTTTTATTCACGAAAACACTATTTTTACCTGAAAGAATGGGTGGCAAACTGTGCTTGCACAAGTGAATCTATATTGGCTCGATTTCCTTAATGAATGAATAAAGCAAGTCTGTCACAGAAAATAAGTCCATGGCTGCCTTTGCTCCTGCTGCCACCAGTCACAACCGTTGAGCTGTCACCAAAAGTCAGAGTTTTAAGAACACTGCCACTGTAAGTCTGGGTTTTCCCAATACTTCAGACTTCCCAGATGAAAGAGGTATTGATATTAAATGATTTCCTAAGAGAGGTAGCCAAGTACCAGTGGATCTATGCAATCTGACCTAACACGTTTTGAGCGTGCCGTTTTGCAAATCCACACACGGTTTTTAAAAGGCTAGAGCTGGAGAACTTACTCGGTGCGTCAGGGTGTTTGCTATACAAGTGTGAGAACCCAACTTTGAATCTGTAACACTCGCTCACAGGAAAACCTGTGTATGGCTGCACAGCACCTGTAACCCCAGCGCTGGGATCACTGGGGCTTGCCGGCTGCCAACCTGGATTCAGGTTCAATGAGAGGCCTTGTCACAAGGGAATGATGTAGGGTGTGGTAGAAGACAGCAGACACTCAGTATCCTCCTCTGACCCTGTAAAGAATGCTGTAAAGAATGATCATGTCCAGGGACTGAGCCACTACCCAAAGACTATACATGGACTGACCCTGGGCTCCAACCTCATAGGTAGCAATGAGTAGCCTAGTAAGAGCACCGGTGGAAGGGGAAGCCCTTGGTCCTGCCACGACTGAACCCCCAGTGAACGTGATTGTTGTGGGGAGGGCAGTAATTGGGGGAGGATGGGGAGGGGAACACCCAGAGAGAAGGGGAGGGGGAGGGGTTAGAGGGATGTTGGCCCGGAAACCGGGAAAGGGAATAACAATCGAAATATAAATAAGAAACCCAAGTTAATAAAGATGAAAAAAAATGATCGTGTACTCTCTCTCTCTCTCTCTCTCTCTCTCTCTCTCTCTCTCTCTCTCTCTCTCACACACACACACACACACACACACACACGAAATACCAAAAAATTAGAGGGAAAGTATGTGGAGAGAGAACAAAAAGAAACCTCAAACACATGATATAGTGATGGATTTTCGTACAGGGATTGTAAAAGTTCATTCAAGAGACCTCAGGTTTCTCATGGAGTTTGCTGGGAGACGCCCCCTCTGCTCTAGCATTTACTTTGCTACCAAGCTAAAAGGGGTGACTCTCATGGCCTCCCAGTAGATGCTGAAAGAACTTCTGACAAAATTCACTACATCGTTACGACTCTCACTAGCTATATATGCGTTGTGGAATCCTTTTAGCCATAATGAAGAATAAAATTATGTCACTCGCAGGAAAAATGGACGCTACTAGAGATCATCCTGTTAGATGAATTAGGCCATTCTTGGGAAGATAAATGCATTTTCTCTTATTTGTGGTTCCTAGATTTTTATAGCACTGCATGCAAGCGTGTGTGCGTGTGTGTGTGTGTGTGTGTGTGTGTGTGTGTGTGTGTGTGTGTATGACAGGAAAGCAGAAATGAAACTCTAGGGGAGGGGAGAGAAGACAAACAGCAAAGTGTGGAGAGACAGGAGACAGACAACCGAGTGTACAAATGTGCTCACCAATGTGTGCTTGCAAGAGTCCTTATATAACCCAGAGCCATGCACCGTGCACATATGCACAGTGAAAATGTTTTAAGGGTATTTTTAAAACTGTCCACGAGCTACTAGAAGCTAACGTCTCTAATCTGATTAAAGAAACCTAAAAAGAAATGCAGTCAACATATTTAAAATATGCTGTCTGTACTCACCATTCCCACGCATGCTCACACTAAAGATCTTAGCCAGTGCAGTAAGATTTTTTAAAAAGAGAAATAAAAGACGTACCATTTGAAGGGAGAGTTAGAAGTGTACCCTATTGGCAACATGATTATTTACTTTAAAAAAAGGCAAGGAATCTACAAAATCGTTTAGAGTTCGGAGTGTTCCAATAGGTTGTCAGTAATAAGATTAATACAAAAAACTGAGTTGTGTTCCTGTACGTTAGCAGTAAAAGTTTAAAACGGTGCCTCTTGGGCTGATCAGATGGCACAGCGGGTAAAGCACTTGCTATACACACACAGGACCTGAATTACAATCCTCGGAACTCATTCCAAGCCGGACGCGGTAACATGCACTTGGAATGAATCTCCTCACCCCTGCTCTGAGATGGAAGGTGGATGAAAGCTCGTGAGCTCGCATGGTGGACACAGTGGGAAACCACGAAGAGACCCTGTCTCAGACAAGGTGGAAGATGAGGGCTGACACCGCAGGTTGTGCACGTGTGAGCCACACACATGATCTTGTGCACATGCATGTATCACACACACACACATGACCATGTGTATCGTTCACTGAACAAGCACACACACGTGTGTATTTTTTAAGGCACTGTTCTTGGTGTGGTGGCACACCTGTAATCTTAGGACACCGGAGGAAGCAGCAGCAGGATTGTGGGTTTAAGGCCAGCCTGAACTACATGGCAAAGCTGTCTGAAAACAAAATAAAAATGGTCCGTATTTTGGTTTGTGTGTGAAGTGTGATTGAATGTTTGTCTGCCAGATGGGGATGTATTTGGGGAGATTGTAAGACTTTTGAGAGGGCTAACTGAAAGGAAGTGGGTCTTGGGAGACAGGCCTTGAGATGTATACTCCAGTGGGCATCCTGCCCTGTGTCAGCTGACTGCCAGCATACTGTTACCAGCTACCACAACCACACACACACACACACACACACACACACACACACACCACACCACACCACACACCACATACACACACCATACACACAACCATCACACACATACACCACCATGCAAACACCACACACACACATCACCACTACACATATCACACATACACCACCACCATCACACACACATCACCACACACCACACACACACACACAGACACACACACACACACATCACCACACACCACACACGCACACCAAAAACCCCAAACCCATACCACACACACACACACACACCACACCACACACCACACACACACACTACCACCATACATACAACCATCACACACACACCACACCACATACACACACATACAACCATCACACACACACCACACAAACA